>NW_027644592.1:0-4995 GCF_032717465.1 Coenobita brevimanus
AAACGAATGCTAATAAACACAAGTAAAGAGTACAGACACAAGTTAGTGGTGACCAGTCTTATCTAGTTAACTGGCAAAGATTAAAGCAAAAAATGCAAATGACTGGGAAGACTCAATAATAAACACAATGGGTACGGCGACTTCCCAGGAGCGAATAAAATCGTCTGGTGTTACCAAAAATAAATTAGAGTTAAGTACTCTGTGGATTGATAAAGCAAAATTCACTTGCTAAATTAAAGGTAAACACCAGTAAACTTGTGTCTATAAACTTTAATGATAAATACCTAAATATGAATGAGTGAGCACTATCTCGTGAATAGCTTTAGGGTTAGGAGTTAATATCCTGGAATGAGGTCGCCAATTGTCACGGGGTTTTTATAATAACACAGCAATTTTAAAATAAATGGTTAAATATTATTTAAAATGATAACAATATTCAATAATATTGAAGAGCAGAGACAATGATTGTCTTGCTACATCAAGCAACGATTACTTTACGCTGACTTGCTAAGATTCTCTAAGAACGAGAATTTATACACTTTCTCAACAGTACACAGCAGAGACTAATTACTCACAATTGCTGAATTACTGTACTGTTAGCCTCTGGAGAAAGTTACATCACCCCTGACAATAAATAACTAATACTACAATAATAATAACATCAGGTTCTTGCCGATGCATTAACTCCCAGGTGGCACAACGGATATTAAGTTAATACAACAAGACTGGTCTAAGTACCAGTTATGAAAGCAAACGTTTATGCAAGCTAGGAGCTATATGGAAAATAAGCTTAATTATGGAGAAATGAAACAAGATTTTACTTTACATTAAGCTCAAGAAAGGAACTGTTAAATTTATTAATCACAAAAATAAATTTAACAATTCAAATCAAATTAAATGAGACACACTCACTCACTCTCACAAAAGCTAAATACTTACGCCTAGGAAAAACACCTTAACTAAACTCTTAAAACTAGGAAATACACAAAGGAAATACCAGTCGATGAATACTATGTATCACCCAAGCTGAACTAGGATGGAAGTACTGGGATTAACTGTACTAGTGGAGCTTGGGGTGCTAGCTGACCTCTCCACTTCTGAGCACAGAACCTTTCTCCATCACAGCAAACACCAGACTGAGTAAGTCGTGGGAACAAAAGCAGAGCACTCGGCCGCATTTTTTAACGGTCGAATGAGCAGGGGCGAACAATAAAAAACAATAGTATCGCTCAGTACAGCACTCAGTGACGTGCACTAATCGGTCACCTTTGAAAACGGTGACGAATGTTTTGAAAAGTATACTCCGAAATGGAGGGAGAAACGGTTAGCTGAGCGATACACAGTGAGTCTTCCACTAATAGTTCGTGGCTTCTCACAAAAGGAAAATGTCGCGAACTGATTCGTGACATTACGCCCTTACAAAGTTAAATTTTTTCCTTATGGGAAAAAATTTGTGGATATATATATATATGTACACATCCTAAGTCATTCGCACAAGATTCACTCTGTGGTGTGTGAGCTATCCTGCTACAGGAGAAAGTCGCAGTCGCCAGTGAGCGAAAAAACCTCGTATTTACGTTAATAGAAACAAGCTTGAGGGAAAAACTCCGTGACGACTGTGAAAATCCTGTACTCAGGTCAAACTGAGCGAAAGTTCGCTACATTTACATTAACAACTAATTGTTATGTAGTGTAGTGTATGTAATACACGGTGTAGGTGTGACAGTTGTAGTGTAACTGTACCTACGTGTAAAATGACACAGTAATACAAATTTATAGTAAAATAATGATGACGAGGCAGAAGAGAAGGGCGGCAGCATGCAACAGGAACGGCCAGCTGATCTGCACGGCAATGCTGCACCCACCAGCTACACCTGCGAAAGGAATTAAGGTGGAGCATCAAAACTGTTATTTCTGTCTCTCTCTCTCTCTCTGCCTAGCAATCAGTACTTATGTCATTATTAACCAGGAAACGTAATTCTTGAATTCACAAATTGCTTAGAACCCTTATAGCTTACTGGTTAACGCTTATTAACTAGGAAATGTGCCAATTCTTGAATTACTCAAATCTCTTAGAACGGGCAGTTTACTAGTTAACCTAACATTATTAACCAGGAAACGTGCCAGTTCTTGAATTCACAAATTGCTTAGAACGGGCGGTTTACTGGTTAACCTAACTCTACACTTACGAGTAATACAGGAAGCTGAAAATCGCTACGCAATCTCGGGCAGGTCACGTTTTAACACCCACCGTGGGTGTGAACACTCATGTGGGTAATGTGCATTCTCCGGGAATCCTCAGAGAGGCCCACAGCTCGAGACATTCCACAAGGTAATTCATACACAGCCTCGGACTGTCTCTGCAAGGTTCTCAAACTTCCCCCTTAACTTATGGTATACATGTATGTACAAGCTCTGGATATACTGTGTCCTGTAGGGCCAACGAGTGAGACGTCTGGTCTACACTTTTAACTGGGAACCAGGCTGGTCCTTGGATTACTCAAATCGCTTAGGATGCCTATTACGGAACCCAACATACAACAGTTGCTAGTTAGTAAGCAGTTAGTAGGTGAGACATCAGGTCTACACCCACATTACCACTACCCTGTCTCTCAACTGACTCAGAGATTACAGGTGTGGTTTCAAATGGCACAGTAAGGACATGTCCCTGATTAGTGGTGTTACTTTGGCACACACTGCAAGAACGGACAAAACTATCTATGTCCCGTCCCATTCCTGGCCAGAAAAAGTCAGCTCGGATACGGCCCTGGGTCTTCCTTTTGCCCATGTGACCTCCTGAGGCTGAACAATGACCCCATTGTAACACTGCTAGGCGGTACTTGGCAGGAACGACAAACTGCAGTCGAACCTCACCCTCGGGTGTTCGTGACTCACGGTAGAGCCCTCCTTGTTTACGAAGGAACTTGGCTCGACCTCCCCGTGAATACTTAATCACTCGACCCTTTTGTTTGTTCCGCACGGTAGCAAGTGTCGGGTCAGAATGTTGTTCTTGTACAACAAGTTGACTACACATCAGATCTTGCGGCGATTCAATGATCACTGGGGTGACACAATCTGGAGCCTCAGCCATGGCTCGTGTTACCGCAGCAGCCGAAGTCTGAGTAGCGTCATCGGAGCAACTATCCTTGACTCCATTAATATTTCCAATGATGAGTTCAAATAAAGGTTCTGGCATGACAACTGCAAGTGTCATACCAGTATAAAATGGAGATGCCACCTGGATACATGCCTCAGGGAACAATCTCACTGATCCATCAATAAGGCTTGCATGGATCTGTCGACCTGTATACTGCTCAGGCCGAACTAAACTCTGCTTGACGGAGCAACCTGAGGAACCATTATCTCTCAGGACCTTCACAGGAATGCCTCCCACAAACCGTGGCTGTATAAGGAAGGTACTGTCACCTGTGGTGGGGCCTGTGGAGGAAGCAGCTAGCCACTCATGAGGCTGCTGAATTGATGTGGCAAACATTGTGCCTTGTGAGTTATAAGATGGAACATTGGCCATCTGTGGAGGGGGGTTCACTGTCACTGTGGGACTAGTGAACTGTGGGGAAGTACCCACACTGGTAGGGACGCGACCACCAGGCTGCTGCTGAGGAATGAAGGCTACATTCGCTTCCTGCCTCTTTTGAGCTGGTGGTGGAAAAGTTTGTCCCGACGGTCGGTTGCGTGGCTGATATTGCTGCTGGTTAGGGTACTTGTTGTACCTCTTCCACTCAGGTTTCTGAGTGTTTTGCCCCTGGTCCTTCCACTGCGGTTTTGGACCTTGGCCATTACTCTGAGAACGGCCTTGGTGCTGGGATTCAGTCTGAGACGGCTTCCCAGACTTGGCAGTATCTTTTCTGTTCCAGGTGTTTTGCTGCTTGCGAGTTTGATACCCGTATGCAGTAAAGAATGCTTCAGCCTTCTCTGCCATTTGGCTGGCATCTTTCACCTGGCAGATCTTAAGCTGTGCTATGAGCTCAGCAGGCCACGACCTCTCTAGGTGTGTACGCAGCATAAGGTCAATTATCCCCTCACGCGTGGAAGGAGTTTCATCTTTCTCCATCCACTCATTTAAGTAAGCTGTGAGACGATCAAGGAACTGAACAGCTGTCTCCTTGTCTTGGAGACGAGCTCGCATGAACTGAACTTTGGCGTCGTCTACTGTGAGACCATACGCCTTAATGAGTGCAGCTATCATCATCTCATATGTGAGATTGTCTCCACGAATTCTGTGGAGAATATCGAGGGCAGGGCCCTCAAACAGGCTAAGAAACTGAAGCCGCTTAGCTGCATCATCGAGCTGGTAAAGCTGAGCCATGTCTTCAAATCGAGCTATGTACGGCTCAATTCGCTCGCTTTCCTTGTATGAAGGAAGCTTGATGCGTGGGGTCGCCAGGACATGTGCAGGGAGAACGCTCGTGGAGCTTGGACCAACTGCACCAGACGTGTCTGAAGCCAAGGAATCTCGCTTGTGCTTCATCATTTCATATTCGTGTTTTTCACGTGCTTCTCGCTCGGCACGTTCATGCTCTCGTTCTCTGTCTCGTTGTTCACGCTCGTGTTCGCGCTGTTCACGCTCATATTCGCGCTCTTTCTCACGCTGCTCTTGTTCAAATGCACGCTCTCTTTCACGTTGTTCGCTGTTCTCGCTTGTATTCGCGCTGAATCTTACGCTCTTCACGGGCATCATTCTCGCGCTGCTGTTCCTGATTATGCCGTGAGAGTATATACTCTTTAATTTCGGTTGGGTCCGAAAGACCCATATCTTTGGCTTCCTGTAAAAATATGGTGGTAGCCATGTCGCTAACTCAATCTAAATAACTAGCGACTCAGTACTGATTGCTGCTTCACAAACGAATGCTAATAAACACAAGTAAAGAGTACAGACACAAGTTAGTGGTGACCAGTCTTATCTAGTTAACTGGCAAAGATTAAAGCAAAAAATGCAAATGACTGGGAAGACTCAATAATAAACACAATGGGTAC
>NW_027644593.1:0-21978 GCF_032717465.1 Coenobita brevimanus
CGGACTGTCTCTGCAAGGTTCTCAAACTTCCCCCTTAACTTATGGTATACATGTATGTACAAGCCCTGGATATACTGTGTCCTGTAGGGCCAACGAGTGAGACGTCTGGTCTACACTTTTAACTGGGAACCAGGCTGGTCCTTGGATTACTCAAATCGCTTAGGATGCCTATTACGGAACCCAACATACAACAGTTGCTAGTTAGTAAGCAGTTAGTAGGTGAGACATCAGGTCTACACCCACATTACCACTACCCTGTCTCTCAACTGACTCAGAGATTACAGGTGTGGTTTCAAATGGCACAGTAAGGACATGTCCCTGATTAGTGGTGTTACTTTGGCACACACTGCAAGAACGGACAAAACTATCTATGTCCCGTCCCATTCCTGGCCAGAAAAAGTCAGCTCGGATACGGCCCTGGGTCTTCCTTTTGCCCATGTGACCTCCTGAGGCTGAACAATGACCCCATTGTAACACTGCTAGGCGGTACTTGGCAGGAACGACAAACTGCAGTCGAACCTCACCCTCGGGTGTTCGTGACTCACGGTAGAGCCCTCCTTGTTTACGAAGGAACTTGGCTCGACCTCCCCGTGAATACTTAATCACTCGACCCTTTTGTTTGTTCCGCACGGTAGCAAGTGTCGGGTCAGAATGTTGTTCTTGTACAAGTTGACTACACATCAGATCTTGCGGCGATTCAATGATCACTGGGGTGACACAATCTGGAGCCTCAGCCATGGCTCGTGTTACCGCAGCAGCCGAAGTCTGAGTAGCGTCATCGGAGCAACTATCCTTGACTCCATTAATATTTCCAATGATGAGTTCAAATAAAGGTTCTGGCATGACAACTGCAAGTGTCATACCAGTATAAAATGGAGATGCCACCTGGATACATGCCTCAGGGAACAATCTCACTGATCCATCAATAAGGCTTGCATGGATCTGTCGACCTGTATACTGCTCAGGCCGAACTAAACTCTGCTTGACGGAGCAACCTGAGGAACCATTATCTCTCAGGACCTTCACAGGAATGCCTCCCACAAACCGTGGCTGTATAAGGAAGGTACTGTCACCTGTGGTGGGGCCTGTGGAGGAAGCAGCTAGCCACTCATGAGGCTGCTGAATTGATGTGGCAAACATTGTGCCTTGTGAGTTATAAGATGGAACATTGGCCATCTGTGGAGGGGGGTTCACTGTCACTGTGGGACTAGTGAACTGTGGGGAAGTACCCACACTGGTAGGGACGCGACCACCAGGCTGCTGCTGAGGAATGAAGGCTACATTCGCTTCCTGCCTCTTTTGAGCTGGTGGTGGAAAAGTTTGTCCCGACGGTCGGTTGCGTGGCTGATATTGCTGCTGGTTAGGGTACTTGTACCTCTTCCACTCAGGTTTCTGAGTGTTTTGCCCCTGGTCCTTCCACTGCGGTTTTGGACCTTGGCCATTACTCTGAGAACGGCCTTGGTGCTGGGATTCAGTCTGAGACGGCTTCCCAGACTTATCAGTTGTTTTCTGTTCCAGGTGTTTTGCTGCTTGCGAGTTTGATACCCGTATGCAGTAAAGAATGCTTCAGCCTTCTCTGCCATTTGGCTGGCATCTTTCACCTGGCAGATCTTAAGCTGTGCTATGAGCTCAGCAGGCCACGACCTCTCTAGGTGTGTACGCAGCATAAGGTCAATTATCCCCTCACGCGTGGAAGGAGTTTCATCTTTCTCCATCCACTCATTTAAGTAAGCTGTGAGACGATCAAGGAACTGAACAGCTGTCTCCTTGTCTTGGAGACGAGCTCGCATGAACTGAACTTTGGCGTCGTCTACTGTGAGACCATACGCCTTAATGAGTGCAGCTCTCATCATCTCATATGTGAGATTGTCTCCACGAATTCTGTGGAGAATATCGAGGGCAGGGCCCTCAAACAGGCTAAGAAACTGAAGCCGCTTAGCTGCATCATCGAGCTGGTAAAGCTGAGCCATGTCTTCAAATCGAGCTATGTACGGCTCAATTCGCTCGCTTTCCTTGTATGAAGGAAGCTTGATGCGTGGGGTCGCCAGGACATGTGCAGGGAGAACGCTCGTGGAGCTTGGACCAACTGCACCAGACGTGTCTGAAGCCAAGGAATCTCGCTTGTGCTTCATCATTTCATATTCGTGTTTTTCACGTGCTTCTCGCTCGGCACGTTCATGCTCTCGTTCTCTGTCTCGTTGTTCACGCTCGTGTTCGCGCTGTTCACGCTCATATTCGCGCTCTTTCTCACGCTGCTCTTGTTCAAATGCACGCTCTCTTTCACGTTGTTCGCGCTGTTCTCGCTTGTATTCGCGCTGAATCTTACGCTCTTCACGGGCATCATTCTCGCGCTGCTGTTCCTGATTATGCCGTGAGAGTATATACTCTTTAATTTCGGTTGGGTCCGAAAGACCCATATCTTTGGCTTCCTGTAAAAATATGGTGGTAGCCATGTCGCTAACTCAATCTAAATAACTAGCGACTCAGTACTGATTGCTGCTTCACAAACGAATGCTAATAAACACAAGTAAAGAGTACAGACACAAGTTAGTGGTGACCAGTCTTATCTAGTTAACTGGCAAAGATTAAAGCAAAAATGCAAATGACTGGGAAGACTATTGTCAATAATAAACACAATGGGTACGGCGACTTCCCAGGAGCGAATAAAATCGTCTGGTGTTACCAAAAATAAATTAGAGTTAAGTACTCTGTGGATTGATAAAGCAAAATTCACTTGCTAAATTAATGGTAAACACCAGTAAACTTGTGTCTATAAACTTTAATGATAAATACCTAAATATGAATGAGTGAGCACTATCTCGTGAATAGCTTTAGGGTTAGGAGTTAATATCCTGGAATGAGGTCGCCAATTGTCACGGGGTTTTTATAATAACACAGCAATTTTAAAATAAATGGTTAAATATTATTTAAAATGATAACAATATTCAATAATATTGAAGAGCAGAGACAATGATTGTCTTGCTACATCAAGCAACGATTACTTTACGCTGACTTGCTAAGATTCTCTAAGAACGAGAATTTATACACTTTCTCAACAGTACACAGCAGAGACTAATTACTCACAATTGCTGAATTACTGTACTGTTAGCCTCTGGAGAAAGTTACATCACCCCTGACAATAAATAACTAATACTAATAATAATAACATCAGGTTCTTGCCGATGCTTAACTCCCAGGTGGCACAACGGATATTAAGTTAATACAACAAGACTGGTCTAAGTACCAGTTATGAAAGCAAACGTTTATGCAAGCTAGGAGCTATATGGAAAATAAGCTTAATTATGGAGAAATGAAACAAGATTTTACTTTACATTAAGCTCAAGAAAGGAACTGTTAAATTTATTAATTACAAAATAAATTTAACGTTACAATTCAAATCAAATTAAATGAGACGCACTCACTCACTCTCACCAAAGCTAAATACTTACGCCTAGGAAAAACACCTTAACTAAACTCTTAAAACTAGGAAATACACAAAGGAAATACCAGTCGATGAATACTATGTATCACCCAAGCTGAACTAGGATGGAAGTACTGGGATTAACTGTACTAGTGGAGCTTGGAGTGCTAGCTGACCTCTCCACTTCTGAGCACAGAACCTTTCTCCGTCACAGCAAACACCAGACTGAATTCAAATACATTGTATGGGCAGGACGCAGAGCACTCGGCCGCATTTTTTAACGGTCGAATGAGCAGAGGCGAACAATAAAGAAACAATAGTATCGCTCAGTACAGCACTCAGTGACGTGCACTAAATCGGTCACCTTTTGAAAACGGTGACGAATGTTTTGAAAAGTATACTCCGAAATGGAGGGAGAAACGGTTAGCTGAGCGATACACAGTGAGTCTTCCACTAATAGTTCGTGGCTTCTCACAAAAGGAAAATGTCGCGAACTGATTCGTGACATTACGCCCTTACAAAGTTAAATTTTTTCCTTATGGGAAAAAATTTGTGGATATATATATATATATGTACACATCCTAAGTCATTCGCACAAGATTCACTCTGTGGTGTGTGAGCTATCCTGCTACAGGAGAAAGTCGCAGTCGCCAGTGAGCGAAAAAACCTCGTATTTACGTTAATAGAAACAAGCTTGAGGGAAAAACTCCGTGACGACTGTGAAAATCCTGTACTCAGGTCAAACTGAGCGAAAGTTCGCTACATTTACATTAACAACTAATTGTTATGTAGTGTAGTGTATGTAATACACGGTGTAGGTGTGACAGTTGTAGTGTAACTGTACCTACGTGTAAAATGACACAGTAATACAAATTTATAGTAAAATAATGATGACGAGGCAGAAGAGAAGGGCGGCAGCATGCAACAGGAACGGCCAGCTGATCTGCACGGCAATGCTGCACCCACCAGCTACACCTGCGAAAGGAATTAAGGTGGAGCATCAAAACTGTTATTTCTGTCTCTCTCTCTCTCTCTGCCTAGCAATCAGTACTTATGTCATTATTAACCAGGAAACGTAATTCTTGAATTCACAAATTGCTTAGAACCCTTATAGCTTACTGGTTAACGCTTATTAACTAGGAAATGTGCCAATTCTTGAATTACTCAAATCTCTTAGAACGGGCAGTTTACTAGTTAACCTAACATTATTAACCAGGAAACGTGCCAGTTCTTGAATTCACAAATTGCTTAGAACGGGCGGTTTACTGGTTAACCTAACTCTACACTTACGAGTAATACAGGAAGCTGAAAATCGCTACGCAATCTCGGGCAGGTCACGTTTTAACACCCACCGTGGGTGTGAACACTCATGTGGGTAATGTGCATTCTCCGGGAATCCTCAGAGAGGCCCACAGCTCGAGACATTCCACAAGGTAATTCATACACAGCCTCGGACTGTCTCTGCAAGGTTCTCAAACTTCCCCCTTAACTTATGGTATACATGTATGTACAAGCTCTGGATATACTGTGTCCTGTAGGGCCAACGAGTGAGACGTCTGGTCTACACTTTTAACTGGGAACCAGGCTGGTCCTTGGATTACTCAAATCGCTTAGGATGCCTATCTTACGGAACCCAACATACAACAGTTGCTAGTTAGTAAGCAGTTAGTAGGTGAGACATCAGGTCTACACCCACATTACCACTACCCTGTCTCTCAACTGACTCAGAGATTACAGGTGTGGTTTCAAATGGCACAGTAAGGACATGTCCCTGATTAGTGGTGTTACTTTGGCACACACTGCAAGAACGGACAAAACTATCTATGTCCCGTCCCATTCCTGGCCAGAAAAAGTCAGCTCGGATACGGCCCTGGGTCTTCCTTTTGCCCATGTGACCTCCTGAGGCTGAACAATGACCCCATTGTAACACTGCTAGGCGGTACTTGGCAGGAACGACAAACTGCAGTCGAACCTCACCCTCGGGTGTTCGTGACTCACGGTAGAGCCCTCCTTGTTTACGAAGGAACTTGGCTCGACCTCCCCGTGAATACTTAATCACTCGACCCTTTTGTTTGTTCCGCACGGTAGCAAGTGTCGGGTCAGAATGTTGTTCTTGCACAACAAGTTGACTACACATCAGATCTTGCGGCGATTCAATGATCACTGGGGTGACACAATCTGGAGCCTCAGCCATGGCTCGTGTTACCGCAGCAGCCGAAGTCTGAGTAGCGTCATCGGAGCAACTATCCTTGACTCCATTAATATTTCCAATGATGAGTTCAAATAAAGGTTCTGGCATGACAACTGCAAGTGTCATACCAGTATAAAATGGAGATGCCACCTGGATACATGCCTCAGGGAACAATCTCACTGATCCATCAATAAGGCTTGCATGGATCTGTCGACCTGTATACTGCTCAGGCCGAACTAAACTCTGCTTGACGGAGCAACCTGAGGAACCATTATCTCTCAGGACCTTCACAGGAATGCCTCCCACAAACCGTGGCTGTATAAGGAAGGTACTGTCACCTGTGGTGGGGCCTGTGGAGGAAGCAGCTAGCCACTCATGAGGCTGCTGAATTGATGTGGCAAACATTGTGCCTTGTGAGTTATAAGATGGAACATTGGCCATCTGTGGAGGGGGGTTCACTGTCACTGTGGGACTAGTGAACTGTGGGGAAGTACCCACACTGGTAGGGACGCGACCACCAGGCTGCTGCTGAGGAATGAAGGCTACATTCGCTTCCTGCCTCTTTTGAGCTGGTGGTGGAAAAGTTTGTCCCGACGGTCGGTTGCGTGGCTGATATTGCTGCTGGTTAGGGTACTTGTTGTACCTCTTCCACTCAGGTTTCTGAGTGTTTTGCCCCTGGTCCTTCCACTGCGGTTTTGGACCTTGACCATTACTCTGAGAACGGCCTTGGTGCTGGGATTCAGTCTGAGACGGCTTCCCAGACTTGGCAGTATCTTTTCTGTTCCAGGTGTTTTGCTGCTTGCGAGTTTGATACCCGTATGCAGTAAAGAATGCTTCAGCCTTCTCTGCCATTTGGCTGGCATCTTTCACCTGGCAGATCTTAAGCTGTGCTATGAGCTCAGCAGGCCACGACCTCTCTAGGTGTGTACGCAGCATAAGGTCAATTATCCCCTCACGCGTGGAAGGAGTTTCATCTTTCTCCATCCACTCATTTAAGTAAGCTGTGAGACGATCAAGGAACTGAACAGCTGTCTCCTTGTCTTGGAGACGAGCTCGCATGAACTGAACTTTGGCGTCGTCTACTGTGAGACCATACGCCTTAATGAGTGCAGCTCTCATCATCTCATATGTGAGATTGTCTCCACGAATTCTGTGGAGAATATCGAGGGCAGGGCCCTCAAACAGGCTAAGAAACTGAAGCCGCTTAGCTGCATCATCGAGCTGGTAAAGCTGAGCCATGTCTTCAAATCGAGCTATGTACGGCTCAATTCGCTCGCTTTCCTTGTATGAAGGAAGCTTGATGCGTGGGGTCGCCAGGACATGTGCAGGGAGAACGCTCGTGGAGCTTGGACCAACTGCACCAGACGTGTCTGAAGCCAAGGAATCTCGCTTGTGCTTCATCATTTCATATTCGTGTTTTTCACGTGCTTCTCGCTCGGCACGTTCATGCTCTCGTTCTCTGTCTCGTTGTTCACGCTCGTGTTCGCGCTGTTCACGCTCATATTCGCGCTCTTTCTCACGCTGCTCTTGTTCAAATGCACGCTCTCTTTCACGTTGTTCGCGCTGTTCTCGCTTGTATTCGCGCTGAATCTTACGCTCTTCACGGGCATCATTCTCGGCGCTGCTGTTCCTGATTATGCCGTGAGAGTATATACTCTTTAATTTCGGTTGGGTCCGAAAGACCCATATCTTTGGCTTCCTGTAAAAATATGGTGGTAGCCATGTCGCTAACTCAATCTAAATAACTAGCGACTCAGTACTGATTGCTGCTTCACAAACGAATGCTAATAAACACAAGTAAAGAGTACAGACACAAGTTAGTGGTGACCAGTCTTATCTAGTTAACTGGCAAAGATTAAAGCAAAAATGCAAATGACTGGGAAGACTATTGTCAATAATAAACACAATGGGTACGGCGACTTCCCAGGAGCGAATAAAATCGTCTGGTGTTACCAAAAATAAATTAGAGTTAAGTACTCTGTGGATTGATAAAGCAAAATTCACTTGCTAAATTAATGGTAAACACCAGTAAACTTGTGTCTATAAACTTTAATGATAAATACCTAAATATGAATGAGTGAGCACTATCTCGTGAATAGCTTTAGGGTTAGGAGTTAATATCCTGGAATGAGGTCGCCAATTGTCACGGGGTTTTTATAATAACACAGCAATTTTAAAATAAATGGTTAAATATTATTTAAAATGATAACAATATTCAATAATATTGAAGAGCAGAGACAATGATTGTCTTGCTACATCAAGCAACGATTACTTTACGCTGACTTGCTAAGATTCTCTAAGAACGAGAATTTATACACTTTCTCAACAGTACACAGCAGAGACTAATTACTCACAATTGCTGAATTACTGTACTGTTAGCCTCTGGAGAAAGTTACATCACCCCTGACAATAAATAACTAATACTAATAATAATAACATCAGGTTCTTGCCGATGCATTAACTCCCAGGTGGCACAACGGATATTAAGTTAATACAACAAGACTGGTCTAAGTACCAGTTATGAAAGCAAACGTTTATGCAAGCTAGGAGCTATATGGAAAATAAGCTTAATTATGGAGAAATGAAACAAGATTTTACTTTACATTAAGCTCAAGAAAGGAACTGTTAAATTTATTAATTACAAAATAAATTTAACGTTACATTTCAAATCAAATTAAATGTGACACACTCACACAATCTCACAAAAGCTAAATACTTACGCCTAGGAAAAACACCGGAACGAAACTCTGAAATCTAGGAAATACACAATGGAATTACCATAGTCGATGAATACTATGTATCACCCAAGCTGAACTAGGATGGAAGTACTGGGATTAACTGTACTAGTGGAGCTTGGAGTGCTAGCTGACCTCTCCACTTCTGAGCACAGAACCTTTCTCCGTCACAGCAAACACCAGACTGAGTAAGTCGTGGGAACAAAAGCAGAGCACTCGGCCGCATTTTTTAACGGTCGAATGAGCAGGGGCGAACAATAAAGAAACAATAGTATCGCTCAGTACAGCACTCAGTGACGTGCACTAATCGGTCACCTTTGAAAACGGTGACGAATGTTTTGAAAAGTATACTCCGAAATGGAGGGAGAAACGGTTAGCTGAGCGATACACAGTGAGTCTTCCACTAATAGTTCGTGGCTTCTCACAAAAGGAAAATGTCGCGAACTGATTCGTGACATTACGCCCTTACAAAGTTAAATTTTTTCCTTATGGGAAAAAATTTGTGGATATATATATATATATGTACACATCCTAAGTCATTCGCACAAGATTCACTCTGTGGTGTGTGAGCTATCCTGCTACAGGAGAAAGTCGCAGTCGCCAGTGAGCGAAAAAACCTCGTATTTACGTTAATAGAAACAAGCTTGAGGGAAAAACTCCGTGACGACTGTGAAAATCCTGTACTCAGGTCAAACTGAGCGAAAGTTCGCTACATTTACATTAACAACTAATTGTTATGTAGTGTAGTGTATGTAATACACGGTGTAGGTGTGACAGTTGTAGTGTAACTGTACCTACGTGTAAAATGACACAGTAATACAAATTTATAGTAAAATAATGATGACGAGGCAGAAGAGAAGGGCGGCAGCATGCAACAGGAACGGCCAGCTGATCTGCACGGCAATGCTGCACCCACCAGCTACACCTGCGAAAGGAATTAAGGTGGAGCATCAAAACTGTTATTTCTGTCTCTCTCTCTCTCTCTGCCTAGCAATCAGTACTTATGTCATTATTAACCAGGAAACGTAATTCTTGAATTCACAAATTGCTTAGAACCCTTATAGCTTACTGGTTAACGCTTATTAACTAGGAAATGTGCCAATTCTTGAATTACTCAAATCTCTTAGAACGGGCAGTTTACTAGTTAACCTAACATTATTAACCAGGAAACGTGCCAGTTCTTGAATTCACAAATTGCTTAGAACGGGCGGTTTACTGGTTAACCTAACTCTACACTTACGAGTAATACAGGAAGCTGAAAATCGCTACGCAATCTCGGGCAGGTCACGTTTTAACACCCACCGTGGGTGTGAACACTCATGTGGGTAATGTGCATTCTCCGGGAATCCTCAGAGAGGCCCACAGCTCGAGACATTCCACAAGGTAATTCATACACAGCCTCGGACTGTCTCTGCAAGGTTCTCAAACTTCCCCCTTAACTTATGGTATACATGTATGTACAAGCTCTGGATATACTGTGTCCTGTAGGGCCAACGAGTGAGACGTCTGGTCTACACTTTTAACTGGGAACCAGGCTGGTCCTTGGATTACTCAAATCGCTTAGGATGCCTATCTTACGGAACCCAACATACAACAGTTGCTAGTTAGTAAGCAGTTAGTAGGTGAGACATCAGGTCTACACCCACATTACCACTACCCTGTCTCTCAACTGACTCAGAGATTACAGGTGTGGTTTCAAATGGCACAGTAAGGACATGTCCCTGATTAGTGGTGTTACTTTGGCACACACTGCAAGAACGGACAAAACTATCTATGTCCCGTCCCATTCCTGGCCAGAAAAAGTCAGCTCGGATACGGCCCTGGGTCTTCCTTTTGCCCATGTGACCTCCTGAGGCTGAACAATGACCCCATTGTAACACTGCTAGGCGGTACTTGGCAGGAACGACAAACTGCAGTCGAACCTCACCCTCGGGTGTTCGTGACTCACGGTAGAGCCCTCCTTGTTTACGAAGGAACTTGGCTCGACCTCCCCGTGAATACTTAATCACTCGACCCTTTTGTTTGTTCCGCACGGTAGCAAGTGTCGGGTCAGAATGTTGTTCTTGCACAACAAGTTGACTACACATCAGATCTTGCGGCGATTCAATGATCACTGGGGTGACACAATCTGGAGCCTCAGCCATGGCTCGTGTTACCGCAGCAGCCGAAGTCTGAGTAGCGTCATCGGAGCAACTATCCTTGACTCCATTAATATTTCCAATGATGAGTTCAAATAAAGGTTCTGGCATGACAACTGCAAGTGTCATACCAGTATAAAATGGAGATGCCACCTGGATACATGCCTCAGGGAACAATCTCACTGATCCATCAATAAGGCTTGCATGGATCTGTCGACCTGTATACTGCTCAGGCCGAACTAAACTCTGCTTGACGGAGCAACCTGAGGAACCATTATCTCTCAGGACCTTCACAGGAATGCCTCCCACAAACCGTGGCTGTATAAGGAAGGTACTGTCACCTGTGGTGGGGCCTGTGGAGGAAGCAGCTAGCCACTCATGAGGCTGCTGAATTGATGTGGCAAACATTGTGCCTTGTGAGTTATAAGATGGAACATTGGCCATCTGTGGAGGGGGTTCACTGTCACTGTGGGACTAGTGAACTGTGGGGAAGTACCCACACTGGTAGGGACGCGACCACCAGGCTGCTGCTGAGGAATGAAGGCTACATTCGCTTCCTGCCTCTTTTGAGCTGGTGGTGGAAAAGTTTGTCCCGACGGTCGGTTGCGTGGCTGATATTGCTGCTGGTTAGGGTACTTGTTGTATCTTTTCCACTCAGGTTTCTGAGTGTTTTGCCCCTGGTCCTTCCACTGCGGTTTTGGACCTTGGCCATTACTCTGAGAACGGCCTTGGTGCTGGGATTCAGTCTGAGACGGCTTCCCAGACTTGGCAGTATCTTTTCTACTCCAGGTGTTTTGCTGCTTGCGAGTTTGATACCCGTATGCAGTAAAGAATGCTTCAGCCTTCTCTGCCATTTGGCTGGCATCTTTCACCTGGCAGATCTTAAGCTGTGCTATGAGCTCAGCAGGCCACGACCTCTCTAGGTGTGTACGCAGCATAAGGTCAATTATCCCCTCACGCGTGGAAGGAGTTTCATCTTTCTCCATCCACTCATTTAAGTAAGCTGTGAGACGATCAAGGAACTGAACAGCTGTCTCCTTGTCTTGGAGACGAGCTCGCATGAACTGAACTTTGGCGTCGTCTACTGTGAGACCATACGCCTTAATGAGTGCAGCTCTCATCATCTCATATGTGAGATTGTCTCCACGAATTCTGTGGAGAATATCGAGGGCAGGGCCCTCAAACAGGCTAAGAAACTGAAGCCGCTTAGCTGCATCATCGAGCTGGTAAAGCTGAGCCATGTCTTCAAATCGAGCTATGTACGGCTCAATTCGCTCGCTTTCCTTGTATGAAGGAAGCTTGATGCGTGGGGTCGCCAGGACATGTGCAGGGAGAACGCTCGTGGAGCTTGGACCAACTGCACCAGACGTGTCTGAAGCCAAGGAATCTCGCTTGTGCTTCATCATTTCATATTCGTGTTTTTCACGTGCTTCTCGCTCGGCACGTTCATGCTCTCGTTCTCTGTCTCGTTGTTCACGCTCGTGTTCGCGCTGTTCACGCTCATATTCGCGCTCTTTCTCACGCTGCTCTTGTTCAAATGCACGCTCTCTTTCACGTTGTTCGCGCTGTTCTCGCTTGTATTCGCGCTGAATCTTACGCTCTTCACGGGCATCATTCTCGCTGCTGTTCCTGATTATGCCGTGAGAGTATATACTCTTTAATTTCGGTTGGGTCCGAAAGACCCATATCTTTGGCTTCCTGTAAAAATATGGTGGTAGCCATGTCGCTAACTCAATCTAAATAACTAGCGACTCAGTACTGATTGCTGCTTCACAAACGAATGCTAATAAACACAAGTAAAGAGTACAGACACAAGTTAGTGGTGACCAGTCTTATCTAGTTAACTGGCAAAGATTAAAGCAAAAAATGCAAATGACTGGGAAGACTCAATAATAAACACAATGGGTACGGCGACTTCCCAGGAGCGAATAAAATCGTCTGGTGTTACCAAAAATAAATTAGAGTTAAGTACTCTGTGGATTGATAAAGCAAAATTCACTTGCTAAATTAATGGTAAACACCAGTAAACTTGTGTCTATAAACTTTAATGATAAATACCTAAATATGAATGAGTGAGCACTATCTCGTGAATAGCTTTAGGGTTAGGAGTTAATATCCTGGAATGAGGTCGCCAATTGTCACGGGGTTTTTATAATAACACAGCAATTTTAAAATAAATGGTTAAATATTATTTAAAATGATAACAATATTCAATAATATTGAAGAGCAGAGACAATGATTGTCTTGCTACATCAAGCAACGATTACTTTACGCTGACTTGCTAAGATTCTCTAAGAACGAGAATTTATACACTTTCTCAACAGTACACAGCAGAGACTAATTACTCACAATTGCTGAATTACTGTACTGTTAGCCTCTGGAGAAAGTTACATCACCCCTGACAATAAATAACTAATACTAACATCAGGTTCTTGCCGATGCATTAACTCCCAGGTGGCACAACGGATATTAAGTTAATACAACAAGACTGGTCTAAGTACCAGTTATGAAAGCAAACGTTTATGCAAGCTAGGAGCTATATGGAAAATAAGCTTAATTATGGAGAAATGAAACAAGATTTTACTTTACATTAAGCTCAAGAAAGGAACTGTTAAATTTATTAATTACAAAATAAATTTAACGTTACATTTCAAATCAAATTAAATGAGACGCACTCGCTCACTCACTCTCACAAAAGCTAAATACTTACGCCTAGGAAAAACACCTTAACTAAACTCTTAAAACTAGGAAATACACAAAGGAAATACCATAGTCGATGAATACTATGTATCACCCAAGCTGAACTAGGATGGGAGTACTGGGATTAACTGTACTAGTGGAGCTTGGAGTGCTAGCTGACCTCTCCACTTCTGAGCACAGAACCTTTCTCCGTCACAGCAAACACCAGACTGAGTAAGTCGTGGGAACAAAAGCAGAGCACTCGGCCGCATTTTTTAACGGTCGAATGAGCAGGGGCGAACAATAAAAAACAATAGTATCGCTCAGTACAGCACTCAGTGACGTGCACTAATCGGTCACCTTTGAAAACGGTGACGAATGTTTTGAAAAGTATACTCCGAAATGGAGGGAGAAACGGTTAGCTGAGCGATACACAGTGAGTCTTCCACTAATAGTTCGTGGCTTCTCACAAAAGGAAAATGTCGCGAACTGATTCGTGACATTACGCCCTTACAAAGTTAAATTTTTTCCTTATGGGAAAAAATTTGTGGATATATATATATATATGTACACATCCTAAGTCATTCGCACAAGATTCACTCTGTGGTGTGTGAGCTATCCTGCTACAGGAGAAAGTCGCAGTCGCCAGTGAGCGAAAAAACCTCGTATTTACGTTAATAGAAACAAGCTTGAGGGAAAAACTCCGTGACGACTGTGAAAATCCTGTACTCAGGTCAAACTGAGCGAAAGTTCGCTACATTTACATTAACAACTAATTGTTATGTAGTGTAGTGTATGTAATACACGGTGTAGGTGTGACAGTTGTAGTGTAACTGTACCTACGTGTAAAATGACACAGTAATACAAATTTATAGTAAAATAATGATGACGAGGCAGAAGAGAAGGGCGGCAGCATGCAACAGGAACGGCCAGCTGATCTGCACGGCAATGCTGCACCCACCAGCTACACCTGCGAAAGGAATTAAGGTGGAGCATCAAAACTGTTATTTCTGTCTCTCTCTCTCTCTCTGCCTAGCAATCAGTACTTATGTCATTATTAACCAGGAAACGTAATTCTTGAATTCACAAATTGCTTAGAACCCTTATAGCTTACTGGTTAACGCTTATTAACTAGGAAATGTGCCAATTCTTGAATTACTCAAATCTCTTAGAACGGGCAGTTTACTAGTTAACCTAACATTATTAACCAGGAAACGTGCCAGTTCTTGAATTCACAAATTGCTTAGAACGGGCGGTTTACTGGTTAACCTAACTCTACACTTACGAGTAATACAGGAAGCTGAAAATCGCTACGCAATCTCGGGCAGGTCACGTTTTAACACCCACCGTGGGTGTGAACACTCATGTGGGTAATGTGCATTCTCCGGGAATCCTCAGAGAGGCCCACAGCTCGAGACATTCCACAAGGTAATTCATACACAGCCTCGGACTGTCTCTGCAAGGTTCTCAAACTTCCCCCTTAACTTATGGTATACATGTATGTACAAGCTCTGGATATACTGTGTCCTGTAGGGCCAACGAGTGAGACGTCTGGTCTACACTTTTAACTGGGAACCAGGCTGGTCCTTGGATTACTCAAATCGCTTAGGATGCCTATCTTACGGAACCCAACATACAACAGTTGCTAGTTAGTAAGCAGTTAGTAGGTGAGACATCAGGTCTACACCCACATTACCACTACCCTGTCTCTCAACTGACTCAGAGATTACAGGTGTGGTTTCAAATGGCACAGTAAGGACATGTCCCTGATTAGTGGTGTTACTTTGGCACACACTGCAAGAACGGACAAAACTATCTATGTCCCGTCCCATTCCTGGCCAGAAAAAGTCAGCTCGGATACGGCCCTGGGTCTTCCTTTTGCCCATGTGACCTCCTGAGGCTGAACAATGACCCCATTGTAACACTGCTAGGCGGTACTTGGCAGGAACGACAAACTGCAGTCGAACCTCACCCTCGGGTGTTCGTGACTCACGGTAGAGCCCTCCTTGTTTACGAAGGAACTTGGCTCGACCTCCCCGTGAATACTTAATCACTCGACCCTTTTGTTTGTTCCGCACGGTAGCAAGTGTCGGGTCAGAATGTTGTTCTTGCACAACAAGTTGACTACACATCAGATCTTGCGGCGATTCAATGATCACTGGGGTGACACAATCTGGAGCCTCAGCCATGGCTCGTGTTACCGCAGCAGCCGAAGTCTGAGTAGCGTCATCGGAGCAACTATCCTTGACTCCATTAATATTTCCAATGATGAGTTCAAATAAAGGTTCTGGCATGACAACTGCAAGTGTCATACCAGTATAAAATGGAGATGCCACCTGGATACATGCCTCAGGGAACAATCTCACTGATCCATCAATAAGGCTTGCATGGATCTGTCGACCTGTATACTGCTCAGGCCGAACTAAACTCTGCTTGACGGAGCAACCTGAGGAACCATTATCTCTCAGGACCTTCACAGGAATGCCTCCCACAAACCGTGGCTGTATAAGGAAGGTACTGTCACCTGTGGTGGGGCCTGTGGAGGAAGCAGCTAGCCACTCATGAGGCTGCTGAATTGATGTGGCAAACATTGTGCCTTGTGAGTTATAAGATGGAACATTGGCCATCTGTGGAGGGGGGTTCACTGTCACTGTGGGACTAGTGAACTGTGGGGAAGTACCCACACTGGTAGGGACGCGACCACCAGGCTGCTGCTGAGGAATGAAGGCTACATTCGCTTCCTGCCTCTTTTGAGCTGGTGGTGGAAAAGTTTGTCCCGACGGTCGGTTGCGTGGCTGATATTGCTGCTGGTTAGGGTACTTGTACCTCTTCCACTCAGGTTTCTGAGTGTTTTGCCCCTGGTCCTTCCACTGCGGTTTTGGACCTTGGCCATTACTCTGAGAACGGCCTTGGTGCTGGGATTCAGTCTGAGACGGCTTCCCAGACTTATCAGGTTTTCTGTTCCAGGTGTTTTGCTGCTTGCGAGTTTGATACCCGTATGCAGTAAAGAATGCTTCAGCCTTCTCTGCCATTTGGCTGGCATCTTTCACCTGGCAGATCTTAAGCTGTGCTATGAGCTCAGCAGGCCACGACCTCTCTAGGTGTGTACGCAGCATAAGGTCAATTATCCCCTCACGCGTGGAAGGAGTTTCATCTTTCTCCATCCACTCATTTAAGTAAGCTGTGAGACGATCAAGGAACTGAACAGCTGTCTCCTTGTCTTGGAGACGAGCTCGCATGAACTGAACTTTGGCGTCGTCTACTGTGAGACCATACGCCTTAATGAGTGCAGCTCTCATCATCTCATATGTGAGATTGTCTCCACGAATTCTGTGGAGAATATCGAGGGCAGGGCCCTCAAACAGGCTAAGAAACTGAAGCCGCTTAGCTGCATCATCGAGCTGGTAAAGCTGAGCCATGTCTTCAAATCGAGCTATGTACGGCTCAATTCGCTCGCTTTCCTTGTATGAAGGAAGCTTGATGCGTGGGGTCGCCAGGACATGTGCAGGGAGAACGCTCGTGGAGCTTGGACCAACTGCACCAGACGTGTCTGAAGCCAAGGAATCTCGCTTGTGCTTCATCATTTCATATTCGTGTTTTTCACGTGCTTCTCGCTCGGCACGTTCATGCTCTCGTTCTCTGTCTCGTTGTTCACGCTCGTGTTCGCGCTGTTCACGCTCATATTCGCGCTCTTTCTCACGCTGCTCTTGTTCAAATGCACGCTCTCTTTCACGTTGTTCGCGCTGTTCTCGCTTGTATTCGCGCTGAATCTTACGCTCTTCACGGGCATCATTCTCGCGCTGCTGTTCCTGATTATGCCGTGAGAGTATATACTCTTTAATTTCGGTTGGGTCCGAAAGACCCATATCTTTGGCTTCCTGTAAAAATATGGTGGTAGCCATGTCGCTAACTCAATCTAAATAACTAGCGACTCAGTACTGATTGCTGCTTCACAAACGAATGCTAATAAACACAAGTAAAGAGTACAGACACAAGTTAGTGGTGACCAGTCTTATCTAGTTAACTGGCAAAGATTAAAGCAAAAATGCAAATGACTGGGAAGACTATTGTCAATAATAAACACAATGGGTACGGCGACTTCCCAGGAGCGAATAAAATCGTCTGGTGTTACCAAAAATAAATTAGAGTTAAGTACTCTGTGGATTGATAAAGCAAAATTCACTTGCTAAATTAATGGTAAACACCAGTAAACTTGTGTCTATAAACTTTAATGATAAATACCTAAATATGAATGAGTGAGCACTATCTCGTGAATAGCTTTAGGGTTAGGAGTTAATATCCTGGAATGAGGTCGCCAATTGTCACGGGGTTTTTATAATAACACAGCAATTTTAAAATAAATGGTTAAATATTATTTAAAATGATAACAATATTCAATAATATTGAAGAGCAGAGACAATGATTGTCTTGCTACATCAAGCAACGATTACTTTACGCTGACTTGCTAAGATTCTCTAAGAACGAGAATTTATACACTTTCTCAACAGTACACAGCAGAGACTAATTACTCACAATTGCTGAATTACTGTACTGTTAGCCTCTGGAGAAAGTTACATCACCCCTGACAATAAATAACTAATACTAACATCAGGTTCTTGCCGATGCATTAACTCCCAGGTGGCACAACGGATATTAAGTTAATACAACAAGACTGGTCTAAGTACCAGTTATGAAAGCAAACGTTTATGCAAGCTAGGAGCTATATGGAAAATAAGCTTAATTATGGAGAAATGAAACAAGATTTTACTTTACATTAAGCTCAAGAAAGGAACTGTTAAATTTATTAATTACAAAATAAATTTAACGTTACATTTAAAATCAATGAGACGCACTCACTCACTCTCACAAAAGATAAATACTAACGCCAAGGAAAAACACCTTAACTAAACACTTAAAACTAGGAAATACACAAAGGAAATACCATAGTCGATGAATACTATGTATCACCCAAGCTGAACTAGGATGGAAGTACTGGGATTAACTGTACTAGTGGAGCTTGGAGTGCTAGCTGACCTCTCCACTTCTGAGCACAGAACCTTTCTCCGTCACAGCAAACACCAGACTGAGTAAGTCGTGGGAACAAAAGCAGAGCACTCGGCCGCATTTTTTAACGGTCGAATGAGCAGGGGCGAACAATAAAGAAACAATAGTATCGCTCAGTACAGCACTCAGTGACGTGCACTAATCGGTCACCTTTGAAAACGGTGACGAATGTTTTGAAAAGTATACTCCGAAATGGAGGGAGAAACGGTTAGCTGAGCGATACACAGTGAGTCTTCCACTAATAGTTCGTGGCTTCTCACAAAAGGAAAATGTCGCGAACTGATTCGTGACATTACGCCCTTACAAAGTTAAATTTTTTCCTTATGGGAAAAAATTTGTGGATATATATATATATATGTACACATCCTAAGTCATTCGCACAAGATTCACTCTGTGGTGTGTGAGCTATCCTGCTACAGGAGAAAGTCGCAGTCGCCAGTGAGCGAAAAAACCTCGTATTTACGTTAATAGAAACAAGCTTGAGGGAAAAACTCCGTGACGACTGTGAAAATCCTGTACTCAGGTCAAACTGAGCGAAAGTTCGCTACATTTACATTAACAACTAATTGTTATGTAGTGTAGTGTATGTAATACACGGTGTAGGTGTGACAGTTGTAGTGTAACTGTACCTACGTGTAAAATGACACAGTAATACAAATTTATAGTAAAATAATGATGACGAGGCAGAAGAGAAGGGCGGCAGCATGCAACAGGAACGGCCAGCTGATCTGCACGGCAATGCTGCACCCACCAGCTACACCTGCGAAAGGAATTAAGGTGGAGCATCAAAACTGTTATTTCTGTCTCTCTCTCTCTCTCTGCCTAGCAATCAGTACTTATGTCATTATTAACCAGGAAACGTAATTCTTGAATTCACAAATTGCTTAGAACCCTTATAGCTTACTGGTTAACGCTTATTAACTAGGAAATGTGCCAATTCTTGAATTACTCAAATCTCTTAGAACGGGCAGTTTACTAGTTAACCTAACATTATTAACCAGGAAACGTGCCAGTTCTTGAATTCACAAATTGCTTAGAACGGGCGGTTTACTGGTTAACCTAACTCTACACTTACGAGTAATACAGGAAGCTGAAAATCGCTACGCAATCTCGGGCAGGTCACGTTTTAACACCCACCGTGGGTGTGAACACTCATGTGGGTAATGTGCATTCTCCGGGAATCCTCAGAGAGGCCCACAGCTCGAGACATTCCACAAGGTAATTCATACACAGCCTCGGACTGTCTCTGCAAGGTTCTCAAACTTCCCCCTTAACTTATGGTATACATGTATGTACAAGCTCTGGATATACTGTGTCCTGTAGGGCCAACGAGTGAGACGTCTGGTCTACACTTTTAACTGGGAACCAGGCTGGTCCTTGGATTACTCAAATCGCTTAGGATGCCTATCTTACGGAACCCAACATACAACAGTTGCTAGTTAGTAAGCAGTTAGTAGGTGAGACATCAGGTCTACACCCACATTACCACTACCCTGTCTCTCAACTGACTCAGAGATTACAGGTGTGGTTTCAAATGGCACAGTAAGGACATGTCCCTGATTAGTGGTGTTACTTTGGCACACACTGCAAGAACGGACAAAACTATCTATGTCCCGTCCCATTCCTGGCCAGAAAAAGTCAGCTCGGATACGGCCCTGGGTCTTCCTTTTGCCCATGTGACCTCCTGAGGCTGAACAATGACCCCATTGTAACACTGCTAGGCGGTACTTGGCAGGAACGACAAACTGCAGTCGAACCTCACCCTCGGGTGTTCGTGACTCACGGTAGAGCCCTCCTTGTTTACGAAGGAACTTGGCTCGACCTCCCCGTGAATACTTAATCACTCGACCCTTTTGTTTGTTCCGCACGGTAGCAAGTGTCGGGTCAGAATGTTGTTCTTGCACAACAAGTTGACTACACATCAGATCTTGCGGCGATTCAATGATCACTGGGGTGACACAATCTGGAGCCTCAGCCATGGCTCGTGTTACCGCAGCAGCCGAAGTCTGAGTAGCGTCATCGGAGCAACTATCCTTGACTCCATTAATATTTCCAATGATGAGTTCAAATAAAGGTTCTGGCATGACAACTGCAAGTGTCATACCAGTATAAAATGGAGATGCCACCTGGATACATGCCTCAGGGAACAATCTCACTGATCCATCAATAAGGCTTGCATGGATCTGTCGACCTGTATACTGCTCAGGCCGAACTAAACTCTGCTTGACGGAGCAACCTGAGGAACCATTATCTCTCAGGACCTTCACAGGAATGCCTCCCACAAACCGTGGCTGTATAAGGAAGGTACTGTCACCTGTGGTGGGGCCTGTGGAGGAAGCAGCTAGCCACTCATGAGGCTGCTGAATTGATGTGGCAAACATTGTGCCTTGTGAGTTATAAGATGGAACATTGGCCATCTGTGGAGGGGGGTTCACTGTCACTGTGGGACTAGTGAACTGTGGGGAAGTACCCACACTGGTAGGGACGCGACCACCAGGCTGCTGCTGAGGAATGAAGGCTACATTCGCTTCCTGCCTCTTTTGAGCTGGTGGTGGAAAAGTTTGTCCCGACGGTCGGTTGCGTGGCTGATATTGCTGCTGGTTAGGGTACTTGTTGTACCTCTTCCACTCAAGTTTCTGAGTGTTTTGCTCCTGGTCCTTCCACTGCGGTTTTGGACCTTGGCCATTACTCTGAGAATGACCTTGGTGCTGGGATTCAGTCTGAGACGGCTTCCCAGACTTGGCAGTATCTTTTCTGTTCCAGGTGTTTTGCTGCTTGCGAGTTTGATACCCGTATGCAGTAAAGAATGCTTCAGCCTTCTCTGCCATTTGGCTGGCATCTTTCACCTGGCAGATCTTAAGCTGTGCTATGAGCTCAGCAGGCCACGACCTCTCTAGGTGTGTACGCAGCATAAGGTCAATTATCCCCTCACGCGTGGAAGGAGTTTCATCTTTCTCCATCCACTCATTTAAGTAAGCTGTGAGACGATCAAGGAACTGAACAGCTGTCTCCTTGTCTTGGAGACGAGCTCGCATGAACTGAACTTTGGCGTCGTCTACTGTGAGACCATACGCCTTAATGAGTGCAGCTCTCATCATCTCATATGTGAGATTGTCTCCACGAATTCTGTGGAGAATATCGAGGGCAGGGCCCTCAAACAGGCTAAGAAACTGAAGCCGCTTAGCTGCATCATCGAGCTGGTAAAGCTGAGCCATGTCTTCAAATCGAGCTATGTACGGCTCAATTCGCTCGCTTTCCTTGTATGAAGGAAGCTTGATGCGTGGGGTCGCCAGGACATGTGCAGGGAGAACGCTCGTGGAGCTTGGACCAACTGCACCAGACGTGTCTGAAGCCAAGGAATCTCGCTTGTGCTTCATCATTTCATATTCGTGTTTTTCACGTGCTTCTCGCTCGGCACGTTCATGCTCTCGTTCTCTGTCTCGTTGTTCACGCTCGTGTTCGCGCTGTTCACGCTCATATTCGCGCTCTTTCTCACGCTGCTCTTGTTCAAATGCACGCTCTCTTTCACGTTGTTCGCGCTGTTCTCGCTTGTATTCGCGCTGAATCTTACGCTCTTCACGGGCATCATTCTCGCGCTGCTGTTCCTGATTATGCCGTGAGAGTATATACTCTTTAATTTCGGTTGGGTCCGAAAGACCCATATCTTTGGCTTCCTGTAAAAATATGGTGGTAGCCATGTCGCTAACTCAATCTAAATAACTAGCGACTCAGTACTGATTGCTGCTTCAC
>NW_027644594.1:0-4995 GCF_032717465.1 Coenobita brevimanus
TGAGGACGAGAAGGAGATATTGCCTAGTGTAAGATCCTGGAGACCACTTGAGAGATTGCAGTACATGTAGATGATGGGTTTATGGTGTATATATTGTATATACTCAATTTTTTTTTCCTCAGAGCACGTCTTGTCCTTGCCTTAACTGGCTGGGAACATGGAGTTAGGTATGCCTTTCCAGGTCTCTCCAGACTGTACGTGTGTATTTATTTATTTATTTCCAGTACCTGTGGGTTATAATTTTGGGTTGATTAATAGGACTGGGTAGTTGTTTTAGGGTATGTCCAGCCTTTGGAGAGATAAGGCGTGGAAGCTGTGTGTTGTCAGATCAAGTAGACTGTAGCACCAGTCAAGCAGGGCAGTACTCCCGAAGTGGATGGTGTCACGGGGTTTTTCTAATAACACAGTACTTTTGAAATATATGGTTAAATATTATTTGATTGATAATAATATTCAATAATATTGAAGAGCAGAGACAATGATTGTCTTGCTACATCAAGCAATGATTACTTTACGCTGACTTGCTACGATTCTCTAAGATCGAGAATTTATAAACTTTCTCAACAGTACACAGCAGAGACTAATTACTCACAGTTGCTGAATTACTGTACTGTTAGCCTCTGGAGAAAGTTACTTCACCCCTGACAATAAATAACTAATACTAATAATAATAACATCAGGTTCTTGCTGATGCATTAACTCCTGGCACAACGGATTTTAAGTTAATACAACAAGACTGGTCTAAGTACCAGTTATGAAAGCAAACGTTTATGCCAGCTAGGAGCTATATGGAAAATAAGCTTAATTTGGATTAAATGAAACAAGATTTTACTTTACATTGAGCTCAAGGAAGGAACTGTTAAATTTATTAATCACAAAAAAATAAATTTAACGTTACAGTTCAAATCAAATTAAATGAGACGCACTCACTCACTCACACAATAGCTAAATACTTACGCCTAGAAAAAAACACCTTAACTAAGCTCTTAAAACTAGGATTATACAAAAGGAAATACCGGTCGATGAATGCTATGTATCACCCGGGGGGGGGGGGAGGACTGGATTAACTGTGAAGTGGAGTTTGGGTACTAGCTGACCTCTCACACTGCTGGCACAGGACCTTCCTCCGTCACAACAAACACTCGACTGAGTAAGTCGTGGGAACAAAAGGGAGCAGTACGCCACATTTTCTAACGGTCAGAGGCAAGCAGAGACGAACAATAAAGAACAATAGTATCGCTCACTACAGCACTTAGTGACGTGCATTAAATCGGTCACTTTTGAAAACGGTGACGAATGTTTTGAAAAGTATACTCCGAAATGGAGGGAGAAACGGTTAGCTGAGCGATACACAGTGAGTTTTCCACTAATAGTTCGTGGCTTCTCACAAAAGGGAAATGTCGCGAATTGATTCGTGACAGATGGAAAGCTGATGACAGGGAGTGCTGGAGCTCCCGTTTCATCAGCTCTCAGGACTAGTTCCTGACCATCCCCCTTTGCTGAACTTTTCAGTGTCTCAGTTACACAGAGAGTAGGCCAGCATGCTCTCCAGTACAAATTTCTCTAACTATCTACACCAAACTACATGCACAGTACACACTACACTTCCTATTCAAAATTTAACTAAAATGGCGTCTCTTTACCAAGCCTCGGAGTCCCTAGGGGGGAGACCAAAAATGTCCCCACCATCCACCCCTCTCCCGGTGATGACTCGAGGTGCCTGGAACCACTGTCTGACTCTCTTCTTCTTCATTTCTGCAACATTCACGGCCTTTCCTCTAACCTTTGCTCTGTTGAGCACCACCTCTTCCCCTCTAAACCTCACCTTCTTTTTCTAACGGAGACTCAGCTGTCTGAGGCAACTGACAGCAAACCCTTTTCTGTATCCTCCTACTTTCTCTATACTCATTTCAAAGCCAAAGGTGGCTGTTGTGTATATATACGCGACGACCTTATCTTGCTCTCGTGTTCCTGAACTCGATTCTTCTGAATTCTCTACACTCTGGCTTCGGCTTTCCTGTCATTCTCTGACTAAATATATCTGTGCTGTTTACTTATCCCCTAATTCTACTGACTATCAAAAATTCTTCGATTATCTTACTTCTATGATGGAACACATTCTATCCATTTCTCCTTTCTCTGAAATCTCCATTCTAGGAGATTTCAATGTTCACCACCACCTTTGGCTCTCCTCTCCTTTCACGGATCCACCTGGTGAACAAGCCTACATCTTTTCTATCCTTAATGACCTAGAACAGCTTGTACAGCACCCTACCCGTATCCCTGACCACCTTGGAGAGAGCTCCAACATACTTGACCTCTTCCTCACAACTAATCCTTCTGCTTACTCTGTTAATCTTTTCTCTCCGTTGGGCTCCTCCGATCACAACCTTATTACCTTAACCTGTCCTATCACTCCGGTGCGGCCTGTGGACCCTCCAGGGAAATGTCGTCTGTGGCATTTTGGAGCTGCGGACTTGGAGGCCCTCAGGCAGTACTTCTTTGATTTTCCCTGGAATGATTATTGCTTCCATGGCCGTGAGCCATCTGAGTGTGCCTTGCGCATTATGGACGTTAAAATCTCGGGCATGGAAGCATACATTCCTTTCTCATATCCTTTCACTAACGCAAGAAAGCCTTGGATTAATCACGCTTGTTCTAATGCTGTCCGCAACAAGGAGAGGGCCTACAAAAGATACCGGAGCCAACCCACCCCTGAATCACATCATCTTTACGTTTCTGCCCAGAATCGTGCTAAGTCTGTTCTTCGCTCTACTAAAAATAATTTCATCCATACTAAATGCTCTCAACTCTCCAACTCGAATTCTTCCCGCTCCTTCTGGCACCTTGCCAAAAATCTTTCTAACAACTTTACCTCATCATCCTTCCCTTGTCTTTTCTACTCTGATGGTTCTGTAGCTATTTCTTCTACTGATAAAGCAGATCTCTTCGCAGAGACTTTCTCCTCCAATTCCACCTTAGACGATTCCGGTGCTGTTCCTCCATCACTTCCCCCCTCAGACTTCCTCATGGCTGACATTAAAATTTCTTCAGTTGGTGTATTTTCTGCCATCACTGGCCTCAGTACTAACAAGGCATATGGGCCTGATGGGGTCCCTCCTGTTGTTTGTGCTTCTGTGCTTACACTCTGCCTAGGCAAACTCTTTCGCCTTTGTCTGTCAACCTGTACCTTTCCTTCTTGCTGGAAGTTTGCTCTCATTCAGCCAGTCCCAAAGAAGGGTGACCACTCCCAACCCTCCAACTATCGTCCAATTGCTTTAACGTCCTGTATTTCAAAAGTTTTCGAGTCAATTCTCAATAGAAAAATTTTAAGGCATCTTTCCTATCACAACCTTCTTTCCGATCGTCAGTACGGATTCCGTCAGGGACGCTCCACTGGCGATCTTCTCACCTACCTTTCAGACTCCTGGTCATCCTCCTTTCGGGACTTTGGCGAAAGCTTTGCCATTGCACTTGACATCTCAAAGGCTTTCGATCGAGTCTGGCATAAATCTTTACTTTCCAAACTGCCCTCCTACGATTTCTATCCTTCTATCTGTGCCTTCATCGCTAGCTTCCTTTCTGGTCGTTCTATAGCCGCTGTTGTAGACGGCCATCGTTCTTCTCCTAGATCTATCAACAGTGGTGTTCCTCAGGGCTCTGTCCTATCACCAACTCTTTTCCTTTTATTCATCAATGATCTTCTAAGCTGTACATCTAACCCTATCCACTCATACGCTGATGACTCCACCCTTCACCTTTCCATTCTGTTCCCGCAACGCCATCTCAACAGTTACTTCAGCAAACAAGGGATGAGGCTATGGCACACCTAATGTCTGACTTGGCTTGTATCTCTGACTGAGGTAAAAATAATATGGTTGTTTTTAATGCATCTAAGACTCAGTTCCTACACCTATCAACCCGACAAAATCTTCCACCGGTATACCCCCTAATGTTTAATAATATTCAGCTTAATCCTGCATCATCCTTGAACATGCTTGGGGTTTCATTTACTCGGGACTTATCTTGGAAAGATCATATTACATCTCTTGTAAAATCTGCTTCCAAGAGATTGGGTGTGCTAAGCCGACTCCGCTCTTTCTTTACCCCTGCACAATTGTTGACTCTATACAGGGGTTTTATCTTCCCCTTTGTGGAGTACCACTCTCATGTGTGGGGAGGCTCCCCACATACAGCTCTTCTCAATAGGGTGGAGTCAAAGGCTTTTCGTCTCATTAACTCTCCTCCTCTTATTGACTCCCTTCAACCTCTGTGTCTTCGCCGCACTGTTGCATCTTTATCTCTTTTCTATCGCTACGCACCCGTCTGGCAGCAAACACTCATCCCTTTTCTGTCCAACTCTCTAATGCAAGAGTTAACCGTTACTCCCAGTCTTTCATTTAAGCAACAGGTCAGCTCTGGAATTGTCTCCCTCTGTCTGTATTTCCTGCTGCCTATGATCTCCAGTCTTTCAAATGCAGTGTGTCCAGGCATCTCAAAATGATCGGATCTTGAATTTGGCTCTCTATTGTATTTTGTTTTTCTCTTGGAGGGAACTGTTACTGCGGGCTCATGGCCTTTGGTTCCTTCTTCCTCGCATAAAAAAAAAAAAAGTACACCATGGTGTATAGACTGTCGTTCTTGCCTTGCCTTGACTTTTTTCTTTAGGTTAGATTGTTAGGTTAGTTGGGGAAAACAGGATCCCACAGTTAGGATTTTTTTTTTGTTCCAGATTTAGGGAATTGTACATGTGAGGGGCAGTTCTACAGTACCTGAAGGTCTCCACCTGGAGGTTTCCTACTTGCTTTGAGAACCTCGAGCTCTGAGTGTATGTAATACCCTAACTGCAGTATAGGAATGCTCAGAGAGAGAGGAGAAGTTTCCAGTTTCTCTATAGGGCCTGGAGAAATTGAACTATGGGGCTCTCGGATGTTAGTAGAGGTAGGTAGGATTCGCTCGGCCTTCTGGACAGAACGCAGTGGAGTGGCTCATGTT
>NW_027644595.1:0-4995 GCF_032717465.1 Coenobita brevimanus
CCTACCTTTCAGACTCCTGGTCATCCTCCTTTCGGGACTTTGGCGAAAGCTTTGCCATTGCACTTGACATCTCAAAGGCTTTCGATCGAGTCTGGCATAAATCTTTACTTTCCAAACTGCCCTCCTACGATTTCTATCCTTCTATCTGTGCCTTCATCGCTAGCTTCCTTTCTGGTCGTTCTATAGCCGCTGTTGTAGACGGCCATCGTTCTTCTCCTAGATCTATCAACAGTGGTGTTCCTCAGGGCTCTGTCCTATCACCAACTCTTTTCCTTTTATTCATCAATGATCTTCTAAGCTGTACATCTAACCCTATCCACTCATACGCTGATGACTCCACCCTTCACCTTTCCATTCTGTTCCCGCAACGCCATCTCAACAGTTACTTCAGCAAACAAGGGATGAGGCTATGGCACACCTAATGTCTGACTTGGCTTGTATCTCTGACTGGGGTAAAAATAATATGGTTGTTTTTAATGCATCTAAGACTCAGTTCCTACACCTATCAACCCGACAAAATCTTCCACCGGTATACCCCCTAATGTTTAATAATATTCAGCTTAATCCTGCATCATCCTTGAACATGCTTGGGGTTTCATTTACTCGGGACTTATCTTGGAAAGATCATATTACATCTCTTGTAAAATCTGCTTCCAAGAGATTGGGTGTGCTAAGCCGACTCCGCTCTTTCTTTACCCCTGCACAATTGTTGACTCTATACAGGGGTTTTATCTTCCCCTTTGTGGAGTACCACTCTCATGTGTGGGGAGGCTCCCCACATACAGCTCTTCTCAATAGGGTGGAGTCAAAGGCTTTTCGTCTCATTAACTCTCCTCCTCTTATTGACTCCCTTCAACCTCTGTCTCTTCGCCGCACTGTTGCATCTTTATCTCTTTTCTATCGCTACGCACCCGTCTGGCAGCAAACACTCATCCCTTTTCTGTCCAACTCTCTAATGCAAGAGTTAACCGTTACTCCCAGTCTTTCATTTAAGCAACAGGTCAGCTCTGGAACTGTCTCCCTCTGTCTTAATTCCTGCTGCCAATGATCTCCAGTCTTTCAAATGCAGTGTGTCCAGGCATCTCAAAATGATCGGATCTTGAATTTGGCTCTCTATTGTATTTTGTTTTTCTCTTGGAGGGAACTGTTACTGCGGGCTCATGGCCTTTGGTTCCTTCTTCCTCGCATAAAAAAAAAAAAAGTACACCATGGTGTATAGGCTGTCGTTCTTGCCTTGCCTTGACTTTTTTCTTTAGGTTAGATTGTTAGGTTAGTTGGGGAAAACAGGATCCCACAGTTAGGATTTTTTTTTGTTCCAGATTTAGGGAATTGTACATGTGAGGGGCAGTTCTACAGTACCTGAAGGTCTCCACCTGGAGGTTTCCTACTTGCTTTGAGAACCTCGAGCTCTGAGTGTATGTAATACCCTAACTGCAGTATAGGAATGCTCAGAGAGAGAGGAGAAGTTTCCAGTTTCTCTATAGGGCCTGGAGAAATTGAACTATGGGGCTCTCGGATGTTAGTAGAGGTGCAGGTAGGCTTCTGGGCCGGCCTCTCTGGACAGAACGCAGTGGAGCGGCTCATGTTACTCTTAGCCAAGCACAAAGTTTCTCCTTGTAGCAGGCAGTCTCCCTGTGAGAAATATGCCTGGAGAAGTAGTGGTATATGTCGTCGGTTGCATATTGTGAGTAGCATGAGAAAATTTTCTAGTGGTAGATTTTTTTTTTTTTTTTTTTTTTTTTGCAGACAGGATAGCCACCACCAGTTCTCGTGCACGGAACTTATGTAATATTGCATAGTCACAGTATAGGACAGGTTGTGCTGGTGTCTTTGGAGGCGTGTAGATTAATTCCCCTCATGAGCAAGGAGTATGTGGGACATCCCACAGTAACAATAATGAGAGAGACTGGTCAAGTGGGTGAACTTACGTACAGTGTTTTCTTACGTATGGGTACTGGGTATTTCCGAGCAGGACCCACCTATACCAGGTCAGCCAGCCTGCTCTGTTCGCGCAGGGGATTAATGGGGGAGTGAGGTGTAGTGACGTCAGCTTCGCCTCTCGGTCACCAGCACTGCCGCTAGGCCCAGTAGAAAAGCTTACTGTCTTATCATTTGATGAAATGAGCCTTGCTAAGCAGTGGAGCTACGATAAAGCAACAGACACACTCTATAAGCCGCACAAGAATGTACAAGTTGTCATGCTAAGAGGCTTAGCTAGTAAATGGAAACAGCCAATAAATTTTGCATTTGATGAATCAAATATGCATAAGATTTTGTTAGAAATAATTAAGAGTGTAGAGTCAGCAGGATACCCTGTTGTAGCAGTAGCGCATGATGTGGGACCTTGTAATATGCGGGTATGGAAAGAATTTGGTATTGATCCTATAAAAACTAAGAGGGTATCCTTCAAAAATCCATGTGCTGAAAGGGAAATATTCCTTTTGCTGACGCGCCTCATCTGATAAAGCTCGTCCGAAACAATTTTCTTGATTCTGGTTTTGTTTTGGACAGTGGATACTTTGTTACTGTTGCATGCATAGGGGAAATGCTCGCAAAGACTAAAACTGAGTATGGATTGGCTTATAAATTAAGTGATCTTCATCTTAACGTACATGGACAGCAACGGCAGAGAGTTAAGTATGCTGCACAGTTGTTCTACAGTATTTAGGTGACAAGGGTCTTTTGGAAAGCAAGAATTGGAAAACAACTGCCGAATTTATTTCATTGGTAGATGAATGGTTTGATGTGATGAACTCGTCTATGTACAGTGACAAAAAAGAGCGTTGTGCATATGGAATGAATTTGGTAACACAGGTAAACATTTTAGATAAAATGATTGATGTCATGGAAACCATGAGAGTAGGTAACTCAATGTCATTGTACAATTTTCAGAGAGGAATAGTTTTATCAAGCCTTTCACTTAAAAGACTGTTACATATGTTGCGAAGTAACTACAATCTTGAATTCATAATGACCAGAAGACTGAATCAGGACTGCCTAGAACATTTCTTTGGGTGTATAAGACAAATGAGTGGACCTCAGGATCACCCGGATGCAGTCAACTTTAAATATAGACTGAGAAAGTATGTGTTGGGAAGGGATATTCAGTTGGTCAGTGAAGCAAAAAATATAAGTCTAGGAGATGAGACCGATACATGTTTGTTTGATAAGACTCTGCCAGGTGAAACCTCCAAACATGTTGATTCAAGTGACCATGAACTGGCTCTGGAAATTTGCCTAACCAGTTTAGTGTTCAAGAATTTGGAGTTAGATATTGATAAGGAAAATGATGACATATCTGAAGAAATCAGTGAAGATAATGAAATTCTCTCACCTGGAAAGGTAAATGCAATATCTACTGGCAGTGTTATAGAAGATGAGTCCTGTCATATATAGGTGGCTACATTCTTAGGAAATTCTCCCACAAGTATCCCCATTTAGGATATAGGGCAGAGGACTGCGGAAAAGATAAATCATGGACTGAAGTGGTTAGCAGAGGACAACTGTATATGCCATGAGAAGAGTTTTCTTCTCAGTTACATATAATGAGAGAAGTATTCAAATCTACTCAAGGTGAAGGTCTGAGGGAAGGTCCCAGATGTGTTAGGACTCTCTCCTCAGAGATAGAAAGCACTGGAATATGTTTACCATCAGACGGAGTTGAATTTTTTAATAGAATATCAGTATTCTTTAGGATGAGACATTTAAATAAAATTATTACCTTCAACAAACAAAAGGATGCCTGTAGAAACCTGTTAAGAAAAAAGAGCAAAATAATGTCATAAATTATCTTGTGACACAGAGCCACGGCATTAATACTGTGCTATGTTTAACCAGTACAAGCTCACATTATTATTAGACCAAATATTTTCATTTTAGGTTAGTTATTAGGATTACATTAATGTGTATTTTTTTTTCCTGTAAATTATTTTGTCCTATAAGCCATGAGTAATGAACACGGTTAGTTTCAGCTTAACTGTTCATTGTAGCTGTCTCACTCTCTTACTGCATTTCCTTGTATTCAGTTTATAGAAATAAACTGTTAATTTTATAAGTTTATTAATAACTTGTTTTTTTATTACCCTTATGTTTTATTTAAAAAAAAAAGTGATAGTAACAACAGCTGATCAAAGAGAAGTGAGAGCGTGTGGAACCTGTAACTCCCTTCACTGAGAGGAGAGGCGAAGATGACGTCACTAAGCTAGCCTGCGCGAGACGGGCTTATTCTCGTCCCCTGGCTGGCTGACCTGGTATAGGTGGGTCCTGTTTCCGAGGGGTTCACGTGTAGTCGTCCGAACTTTTGGTCTTCCCTAACTGTGGGCAGATGTATTGCCTAGAAGTGATAATGAGTTATATCTTGTTCATTTTATAACCGAAAGTTCGGTTTAGTGAGAGTGTGGCCAGGTTATGGCTGTTTCTATGTGAACATGATCAGGATGTAGATTAAGTTACTTAGTTGCTTAATTCATATATATATATATATATATATATATATATATATATATATATATATATATCTATCTATCTATCTATCTATCTATCTATCTATATATATATATATATATTGCCAGACGCCTCAATCCCGTTTGGGGTGGCCACAAACAAATCGCCTCCAAGTCGCCCTGTGCCCCGCCGTTGCACTCCCCTGCTCCCAACTCACACCCCCTCTCTCATATACCTCTCCACCCCATCTCTCCATCTCATCCTAGGCCTCCCCTCCCTCTTTCCCCCTCCACCTCACTCACATACACTCTCTTCGTCAGTCTTTGACCCTCCATCCTCTCCACATGGCCAAACCACCTCAGTGTGTTCCTCATAACGCTTCCTATCACATCCACATCCACACCACAACGCTCCTTTATATCCTCATTCGTCAGCCTGTCTCTCCATGTGACTCCACAGGCTCCTCTTAAATAACTCATTTCCACGGCTCTCACTCTTGACTTGTGTATATATATATATATATATATATATATATATATATATATACTTGTA
>NW_027644596.1:0-81918 GCF_032717465.1 Coenobita brevimanus
ACTCTTAGCCAAGCACAAAGTTTCTCCTTGTAGCAGGCAGTCTCCCTGTGAGAAATATGCCTGGCGAGTGGCATATGTCGTCGGTTGCATATTGTGAGTAGCATGAGAAAATTTTCTAGTGGTAGATTTTTTTTTTTTTTTTTTTTTTTTTTTGCAGACAGGATAGCCACCACCAGTTCTCGTGCACGGAACTTATGTAATATTGCATAGTCACAGTATAGGACAGGTTGTGCTGGTGTCTTTGGAGGCGTGTAGATTAGTTCCCCTCATGAGCAAGGAGTATGTGGGACATCCCACAGTAACAATAATGAGAGAGACTGGTCAAGTGGGTGAACTTACGTACAGTGTTTTCTTACGTATGGGTACTGGGTATTTCCGAGGGGTTCAGGTGTAGTCGTCCGAACTTTTGGTCTTCCCTAACTGTGGGCAGATGTATTGCCTAGAAGTGATAATGAGTTATATCTTGTTCATTTTATAACCGAAAGTTCGGTTTAGTGAGAGTGTGGCCAGGTTATGGCTGTTTCTATGTGAACATGATCAGGATGTAGATTAAGTTACGTAGTTGCTTAATTCATATATATATATATCTATTGCCAGACGCCTCAATCCCGTTTGGGGTGGCCACAAACAAATCGCCTCCATGTCGCCCTGTCCCCCGCCATTTCACTCCCCTGCTCCCAACTCACACCCCCCTCTCTCATATACCTCTCCACCCCATCTCTCCATCTCATCCTAGGCCTCCCCCTCCCTCTTTCCCCCTCCACCTCACTCACATACACTCTCTTCGTCAGTCTTTGACCATCCATCCTCTCCACATGGCCAAACCACCTCCAGTGTGTTCCTCATAACGCTTCCTATCACATCCACATCCACACCACAACGCTCCTTTATATCATCATTCGTCAGCCTGTCTCTCCATGTGACTCCACAGGCTCCTCTTAAATAACTCATTTCCACGGCTCTCACTCTTGACTTGTGTATATATATATATATATATATATATATATATATATATATATATCTATATATATATATATATATATATATATATATATATTTGGCTGTAATTTATTAATATTAAGTCTCTTTAAAATATTAAAATCTCGAGTGGATAGGAATATGTGTCTTTGGTCATGTAATCGAGCATAAGTTACACATATGCAAAGGGGTGTGAGGCACGATGATTTTCTGTGCTTTTTTGATGCAAGGAGGTTGAGAGTGGTTGTTGGAGAGTAATTATTGTAATTAGGGAATGTCATTTTTTTGGCGGGGTAATCACTTGTAAGGGGAAGGGCATCACATTGAGCCTATCACGAGCCCATAGTAATGAAAATTTTAAATTGTGTAAGCCGTCATCCTCTCCCCACCCCCTCTTTCCGCCACGCAATGTTGCTGTACCATGAGCAATGGTGTCTCTCACTCACCGACTGTTAGACATGCCGGGTGATACTTGCTGTAGTTCCTTTCTTTCCCTCCTGCCCCCTCCAGGGAATTCTATAAGTAATTTGATAATATTGATGTTTCATATGTTGAAGCGCGAATAAATGATATCCCACAAGTGATATAGTGATGAAAACAGAGAAATAGACTCGGGTTACTATCAAGTGTTGTCGTCCCCCAGGAAGTATTGCGTTTGATCATGCAAGGGTGACGCCATTGGCCTCATTTAATGAGCGAGTTCTGAGTTCCCTTGTATACTGTGAGCTGGTTAGTGAGGTATTTCCCATATTTGTGTACCGTACTTTATATTATTATTATTTAATGTGTAACTGGATTATGAGAAGGCTAGCTACAGAGTACTGTCTGGGCCTCAGATGAATGTGTAATTTTTGTGGGCCAAATGTGAGGTGCCCTGGAACTGTGAATTGTTTATTAATATGTGTTGGGATAACTTTGCAATTCAGTACTTATTAGGGCTGTGTTAGTTGTGAGTTAATGTTCGCGTAGTTACTTTGTGAGCCACAGTGATATCGACTTTATGATGTCTTTCATGGTTAGGGTAGGGTTATTCATGCTTATTTATTATAGTACTTTTCTTCTATGTTATTCCTACAATATGTATTATTTTGAGCAGACCTATGCATATGCAGTGCCATGTGTTATTCTGTTTCTGACTGATATGTTAAGTGTTGTAACTCATGTTTCTTTATTGTGAGACTTTCTCGATCATCTAAAGGGATTACTTGCATTAGGTAGAATAGTTATTCATTGTACATATTAACTTCTAGGGGGTCCCAGTGTGGAGGTCAAGGTCCCAGTGTGGAAGTCAGGGTCAAGAATATCAAAGGATTGGGTCAGTGAACTATGAGCTCAGCGGGAGAATTATGGAGAGCCACGTTGGACTGAACCTGGGACAAGGGAACTAAGTTTGTGGAATTTAAAATAAGGGCCATATGTTTGTTGAATAACGTATCAACTGATTCAGGGTTATTCTGCTAGGCTATTAGATGGGAAGTTTTTTTTTTTTTTTTTTTTTGGTGTTGTTAATACACATTTCCTCTCTATCTATCTATCTATTGCCAGACGCCTCAATCCCGTTTGGGGTGGCCACAAACAAATCGCCTCCAAGTCGCCCTGTCCCCCGCCATTTCACTGCCCTGCTCCCAGCTCACACCCCCCTCTCTCATATACCTCTCCACCCCATCCCTCCATCTCATCCTCGGCCTCCCCCTCCCTCTTCCCCCCTCCACCTCACTCACATACATTCTCTTCGTCGGTCTTTCACCCTCCATCCTCTCCACATGGCCAAACCACCTCAGTGTGTTCCTCATAACGCTTCCTATCACATCCACATCCACACCACAACGCTCCTTTATATCCTCTTCGTCAGCCAGTCACTCCACGTGACTCCACAGGCTCCTCTTAAATAACTCATTTCCACTGCTCTCACTCTTGACTTGTGTCCTTCCAACAACGTCCAAGCTTCACCTCCATACGTTAGAGTTGGTATCACAATACTGTCATGTAATAACTTTTTCATTTCCATGCTCACTTCCCTGTTTCTTATCACTGCTTTCAATGAGCCAGCAACCTTTCTTCCCTGCTGTACCCTTTCAAGCACTTCACCCTCCAAACCTCCATCCTTACTCATCACACTACCCAAGTACTTAAACGTACTCACATTTTCCAATTCCTCACCATCCAACCTCATTGTACATTCACTGACTTCACCTCTCTCAAAGACCATCACTTTACTCTTCCCTACATTCACCTTTAGATTCCGTATCTTACACACTCTCTCAAACTCATCCACCAAGCCTTACAGCTCCCCTTCGTCTTCACTCAGCAACACAGTATCATCTGCAAACAACAGTACAGGGAGTTTCCAAACACTATCCTCTCTCATCAGGGCCACTCCAACATCCACTACCTTACCTTGTACCTCTTTTATTACCCCATCCATGTACAGATTGAACAACCATGGAGACATGACACATCCCTGTTTCAACCCAACTTTCAAAGAGAAAAATTCATTTAGTTCACCATCCACACGTACTGCAGCCTTCGCACCATCGTACATACTCTTCACAGCATTCAACAACTCCCCATCTACTCCATATATTCTTAATACTTTCCACAATCCTTGTCTATCCACCCTGTCATATGCTTTCTCCAAATCCATGAAAGCCGCATACAACTTCTTTCCCTTCTCTAGAAACTTTTCCACTAAAGATCTAAGAATGAATATCTGATATACACAGCCTCTTCCCTTCCTAAAGCCTCCCTGTTCTTCTTCAACTAATTTCTCTGTTCTTTCTCTAACTCTGTCAGTAAGTATCCTACTATACACTTTTCCTATTATACTAAGAAGACAAATGCCCCTATGATTACCACACACTTCTTTTTCCCCTTTCCTTTGTTCAAGGGAATAATTATACCTGACTTCCAATCCTCCGGGACTCTACCTTCCTCCCAGGCCAATCTTCACATCTTCCACATCCATTCTACTACTATCTCTCCCCGATGCTTCAGCATTTCACCACACACTCCATCAATTCCAGGGGCTTTCCCCGATTTAACTTTCTTCATTGCTTCCACAACTTCAATCCTACTGATTTCTTCCTGTCTTCTCACCTCCCTCCTTCTCCCAGCCATTCCCCAGCCACTTATACTCGCATTACTTCCATCCTTTATGTTCAACATTTCCTTAAAGTGTTCTCTCCATCTGCTCACTTTTTCTCCCTTCTCCACTAGTAATCTACCATTTTTATATTTCACTCCCCTGCTAACATCACTTCCACCCTGTCTTACTCTTTTCACCTCTTTCCAGAACATTTCCTTACAGTCCCTCCACTTTACACTCAAATTCCTTCCAAATTCCTCATCCACTGTCTTCTTACTCTCTCTTACTAATCTTTTCACCTCTCTCTTTCTTTCTACATATAACTCTCTCTTCCGCCTCTCAGCTTCTTCCACGCCCCAATTTCTCATCCATTCATTGTATGCTTTCTTCTTTTGTGCCACAGCCTGTCTCACCTCTTCAGTCCACCACGCTGTTCCTTGGACCCCCTTCCGTCTTCTCTTCCTTCCACACACCACATCACATGCTGCACATATTTCTTCTGTAAATATCCTACACACACCTTCCATGTCTCCAATCTGCTCCAATTCATATTTGCCCAATCATTCCTCCACTTCTCTCTTATACTCTGCCTTTTTCTCTTCCTCATATAACCTTTCCACTTTCCTTGCAACTACTTCTTCCTCTCGTCTTTCCCTTCTTCTATTCCTCCATCTTACTTGAATTCTAATTCTGGCCACCACCAAGTAGTGGTCAGAAAGTCCACTCCCCCAACCTCTATAAACTCTTGCATCCATTACACATCTTTGCATCCTTTCATCCACACACACATAATCAATCATTGCCTTCCTTTCATTCAGTTCACCACCCACCCTTCTCATCACTCGGCATGTATACCTGTGGATCATTTTATGCCTGAAGAGGGTATTGGCTATCACCAACCCCCTCCCAGCACAAATGTCCACTAACGCACTCCCATTCTCATCTATTTCAGCAGGCACACCCCACTCACCAACTATTCCATCCACCTTCACATTCCCAACTTTACCATTCATATCACCGATCAAAAACACTCTCTCATTCCTTCCAAACTTTTCCATGCACACTTCTACATTTGTCTAGAACTCTTCTCTCACTCTTCTAGCATGATCTTGCGTTGGCGCATACACACACACAGTCGCCCACATTTGTATTCCAACTTTCAACTTTACCCACACAATCCTTGACCCAACTGATCCATACTGTCTTATGCTTTTCTTCCATCTTTTAACTCACAACTATACATACTCCTTCCTTTGCCCTCTCATTCTCACCTACTCCTGCACATATACCCCATCCATACTCCCATTCTCTCACACTTTCTCCTCTCCATTTTGTTTCAGTTATTCCACATACATCCACTTTCGCACCCTCAAGCACCTGGACAATCTCTCTATCTTTCACCTCATCAGTCGCTCCCCTTACTCGAACTTTATTGTTTGTATAACCCTTGAGAACTGGTCATATAGAGTTCACTTAGTAGCTTGTTAATGTGTAACCCAGGAGCATTTGGGGAAATAGCAAAGGTCGGGCTTGGGTCGGCCGAGTTGAAGACTGATCCCGTTATTTTGGCATGCTACCACTCTTAATTTGGTCACTCGGAAAAAAAAAAAAAAAAAAAAAGAGGCTAACAATGGGAGAGAGCCCCCATTGATCTGAGTTCTCGACCATTCCAGCAAGCAATGGTCATTACCAGTGACTTGATTTTTGCCCGCTTTTGACTATGCTAAAGTCTGGATCGTAGAGCATACTCGTACAAGTGGTTTTGCAGTGGTGGGATGATCTATTAATGTGAGGGTAATTAAACTTGTAAGCAATAATTGAGAGGTCATTTAGAGGATTGTCATTAAATCTAATTAAGGAAATAGCTTATTCTCCAATTCTCAAAGGTATATGTACTTGGCATTCAATTATATGAAATGTAGAATTATAGGGTATGCGTATTTGTGGTGTGTACTACTTTGTTGTTGCAGTTGGGCATTTTAATAGTTGAGCTATCACATGTTGGGTTGCTCATGTTTGTATAGTTCATGACGGAGTCCCATGTTGAAAAATTAATTGACTCTGAGACAGAAATGTCTTATGGAGTAGGTGTAAAACAGGAACCATCTGCAGTTGATGAGTGTTTTGAGCGTATTAGAGCATTGGAGGAGATGTTAAGCCCACCTGGACTCACCCCGACCAAGACTGGAGGCCCACCACAGTATACCCCCCATAAAGTCTGGAAATCCACAACTCCACAGTGGTTAAATTTGCCCGTAGAAGGTATACAGAGCTCTCAGGGAAATTCGGTAGTACTAGAATGCAAGGATGTTGACGTTCTAAGGATGAGTGAATGTACAGATTACATACTATGACTCTGGTGGACCACTTTCTAATGCAGGTGGAGTCAGTGATTGCTAACTTAGAACAGCAGAAGGTGTTAGTGCTCACCCGTATGGACACAGAGTTGCGTTCATACAGTATGTTCTGGGAGAGTTAAGCTTATGTGAGGCAGGTGGTACTTATGGGGACATTAAGACATTGTTGCAACAGGAGTTTGGAGGTCACGCAGAGATTGCTGATACATCCTGCGAGCTTGCTCAAATAACCTTGAGGACCTACCTAACTGATTTGTTAGATAATTCAAGAATAACTTTAGGGCAATTTGTAGAGAACATCCACATAAATTATTAACCCTCCCAATGTGGAGCAGATGTGGAAGAGAGCTGTGCTACTAAATGTACCCCAAGAAGTTAGGGAACGATTAGAGTTGTTTAAAGACCTGAGAATGGAGGAGACCTTTATTTCAGAATTAGAGAGAGAAAGGGGTTATAGACAATGGCGTACAGTGGCAAAAGTGGTGCATGAACAAGGGTCTGGTGTTAATTATGTTCCAACCCCTACTAGAATCACACGTCCAGTTGCTAGTGACAACACTTGTCCAGTGACTTGAGTACCCATACATCAGGTATCTTTTAAACCTAGACCTACAATGTGGCCTTGTGGGTGGTGTTCAAATGGCAGTAATCATGAATGGGCGAGTTGCCCAAGGAAACCAGAGCTGGGAAGATGTTTTGATTGAGAGCTAACTCTAGAAGGGGACATGAGGGATGCCCTGGTAGACCTAACCTGAGTAGAAAACCAGAGAGAAGCACGCCAAGTATACTTCCTGCAACAGCTAATCCTCTTCCACAGCAGGATTCTCAATTACATCCAGACTCCCAACCACCTAGGGAATGACTAGAGGACCCTGGGGTAATGCAGGCTACCAGTCATGTCGTGTATAGTGTACACGACGTAGAATAGAGTAAGGGTCGTCAGAATCTTTCAGATGCTGAGGGGGAGGAAATCCAAAAAGTTCGAGGTGAAGTAGACACTCCAGTGATATGCTTGATTTTGGGACAGTATCAGGTTTCAGCTCTTGTAGACAAAGGTAGTGTAGCAACATTGATGAAAGAGAGTACAGCAAATAGATTTCGAATAAAGATTAGCAGGTGCCGACATTCATTGCACTCAGTATCCAACCGTAAGTTAACCGTTGTTGGCCAAGTTTCATCAGTAGTGCATATCGCCCCCGAGACAAGCCTAGTGCAACGATTTCTAGTGGTCCCAGACTAGTATCTATCAACAGAAGTGCTCATGGGTGTGGACTTAACTGGTAGGGTGATTTTCACTTGGGACTGAGATGGTCAGGTGATGCATTGGGGTGGTCAGCAGTACGAGGTCCGAAATAAGCTTTGCCAGACAGTGACTAGAATAAAGTTCCGGTCTAACCATAAGAGAAAAGCAGAAGGAGAGCTAGTACAAGTGAAGTGTAGGACCATGGTACCTGCACAGACAGTTATGTCAGTACTCATTGCATTAAAAGACAGAAACCCTGGAGATGTCTTACATGTTAGTAAATTTCAGAAGGCCAGGGGTAAAACTTCATTAGCACCAAATTGTTGCGTGAGAATTAGTGAGAACGGGACATGCCATTTACCCATTACCAACGTAACCAAGGGGCCAGTGAAGTTAAACCCAAGACAAGTGTTGGGGACATACCATGTTGTTGACAAGTTGAGTATTAATTATCTTAACCCCAAAGAACAGGACAGAAGTCCACCCTAATTAGTGCAACCAGAAGGCGAGGCAGAAGGAGACCTTGTGGCCCCAGTAGTTCAGGTCGATAATGCTTTGTTACCCCACATGGATCAGGCACAGGATGGGAGTGACCGACGTGCTGCACTTAAATCAACTCTTACAGGGCTTAAGTGGTCACATTTGTCTCAGTCACAGAGGGACAAATTGAGAGAATTGATATTGAAAAATCATGCACTGTTCATTCTCGGTCCGAAGGAAATTGGCACCCTTAAAGTACCTGAAGCCCAAATTGATACTATCGACTCTGAACCTGTGTGTATGCTCTTGTATTGGCACCCTGAGCAAGCAAGGAGGAAAATTTCCGAGATGATCAACGAGATGATTGATAAGGATGTGATTGAGGAATCAAACGCTGCACAGTTAACCCCCATAGTCTTAGTCAGCAAGCCGGATGGCAGTAAAAGGATGTGTATTGATTATCAGGCTCCTAATAAAGTCAAGATAGGTATCCAACCCCTACTCCGATTAGATGCCTTAGTAGAGGAAAGTGCTGGGTAAAAGTTTTACTGCACCCTTGATATGAAAGACACCTACCTCCAAGTTCGGTTGGATGAGAGCTCTTGAGACATGACAGCTTTTTCTGAAGGGGGTAATTTGTTTAAATACAATCGCTTACCTTTCGGATTGTCTGTAAGTCCAGCTATTTTCATGAAGAAAATGCTTCAAGTGTTAGCCTCTTTAGTTAGAGAAGGTTGGTGCTGTAACTACCTAGATGATGATGTGATTTGGTCAGACTCTTTCGATCAGATGCTAGACCGACTGAAGATTACCTTTGGAAGATTAACCGAGTTTGGAATGAAGCTGAATGTTAGTAAATGCTCTTTCATAATGTGGGAAATTAAGTTCTTGGGACATGTAATGTTGGAGAAAGGAGTACAACCTGACAGTAACAATCTTGAAGCCATTGAACAGATGTCACGACCAACGAAAGCCAAGGAAGTGAGACGTTTTGTGGGCAAGTGTAACCTTTACTGCAAACACATTCCTGATTTTGCTGCCATTGACAGTCCTCTCACTAGTTTGCTTAGGAAGGACACAATTTTTGAATGGTCAGAGAAGTGTGAGAATGCAATCTTAGTACTTAAACAAAAGTTAGTGTCAGCTCCAGTGCTTGTAAAGGCAGATTTAACTAAACCGTTCAAGTTACACACAGATGCTAGTGACTCGCACATTGGCGGAGCTCTTATGCAGCTGGAGGACGGGAAAGATCTGAGACCTATTGGATATTTTCTAAAGAAGCTTACCCCGACAGAAAAAAGATACTCAGTAACAGACAAGGAGGCATGGCAATAGTGAGTGCATGTAGGTTTTTCAGCTACTATTTGTGGTGCAAACCCTTTTCCATCATTACTGGCCATAGACTGTTAACCACCATTTTTAAGAAAAAGACCAAATGCTCACATATGTCGTGTTATTTGTTGGAGATTAGAGACTACGATTTTGTGATAAAATATATTAAGGGTGTGAATCATTATGTCCCAGATGCTTTGAGCAGACCAGTAGGAGCAATCGAGGAGGCCTCAGATATAACACACCCTAATGCAGAATTTCAATGGTTGGGCCTTATGATGGACAAGATCGGGGAAGCCCAGAGAGCAGACCTGAGGTGGAGGCAGGTAATTCAGTATTTAAAGGAGGTCAGTTACCCAGGAAGTTGTCTGGTAATCGTCCCATTTACGTTTTCGAAGTGAACGAGGAGATTCTGTATGTCTGAAGAGAAGAAATGGGAAAGTCTAGATTGTGCTTGGTACCACCCAAGTCTTTAGTGGCTATTGCCTGGTCAGTTGTTCATAACCCTTCACGCCTAGGGGAACGCAAGACAGTAGCCAAGGCAAGGCAGTTTTTCTATTGGCCATCTTTATTGACCAATGTGTGGCATTTTGCTAAATCATGCAAGTCATGTCAGCAGTCCAAGGGTCATGGGAAGATCGTGCACCATTTTAAGGAATTGCCACCAGTAGATGATAATGGTCAGAGGGTTGCAATAGATCTCATAGATTTGCATAATAGTAGGAGTGGTCACAGGTATTGTCTCACGGTGATCGACCATTTTTCTAGGTATCTACATATCTATCCCGCTTCGTACAAAATCCTCCAAACCATTGCTGAAGAATTTAAGAAGGACATCTGTAAGTATGGCAAGCCACAGGTAATTATCATGGACAACGGAGGAGAATTCACCAGTGCAGAGTTTAGAGATTATTGTAGGAGAGCCGAGATTAAGCAAGGATTCTGTCTACTCTACCATCCTCGAGGCAATTCAGTTATTGAGAGAGCACATAGGACCTTAAAGACGGTACTGGCAACCTTGAGCCAAGAATACCCAGATGCATGGCTCATGCACATGTGCGACACTGAGAAAGCATTGAACAAAGCAGTGCATACGTCCCTAGATACATCGCCATTCTTTGCTTTTTATGGACGTCATCCAAATCGCGAGGTAGGAGATTTGCAGTTGCCTAGTCATGAAGACTATGTAGAGAAAATAGATGTCAAACAAATGCTCGAGCAGACACAATGCCGGATGTCAGCAGGATACCTTAACAGGGCAAATAAGGTATGTAGGAATGACTCTAGAAGGAGGTGAATTAGTTTGGATCTATGTCAAGGAATGCTTGCCTGATACGGCATCAAAGCTAAAAAAAAAGTGGCAGGGTCCTTACAAGATTGTCAAAGTTATCAATCAGGGTAGAGCCTGTCAGTTAGAAAATGTGTTTGATGGCACCATCCTTAGTAGGGCAACTAAAAAGGTCAAAAGATATGTTGAAAGAGATGCCTTATTGAGTAGGGTGGATTGTAAGTTTTTCACTGGTGAGGACTAGGAGGAGATATTGCCCAGCGTAAGTTCCCGGAGACCACCTGAGAGGTTGCAGCACACATAGATGATGGGTGTTTGGTGTAGATATTTTATATACTCAATTTTTTTTTTTTTTTCCTCAGAGCACGTCTTATCCCTGCCTTAACTGGCTGGGAACATAGAGTCAGGTGTGCCTTTCCAGGTCTCTCCGGACTGTACCTGTGTATTTATTTATTTTTTCCAGTACCTATGGGTTGGTATTCTGGGTTGATTAATAGAGTTGGTTAGTTGTTTTAGGATATGTCCGGCCTTTGGAGAGATGAGGCGTGGAAGCTGCATGTTGTCAAATCAAGTAGACTGTAGCACCAGTCAAGCAGGGCAGTACTCCCGAGGTGGATGGTGTCACGGGGTTTTTCTAATAACACAGTACTTTTTGAAATATATGGTTAAATATTATTTGATTGATAATAATATTCAATAATATTGAAGAGCAGAGACAATGATTGTCTTGCTACATCAAGCAATGATTACTTTACGCTGACTTGCTACGATTCTCTAAGATCGAGAATTTATAAACTTTCTCAACAGTACACAGCAGAGACTAATTACTCACAGTTGCTGAATTACTGTACTGTTAGCCTCTGGAGAAAGTTACTTCACCCCTGACAATAAATAACTAATACTAATAATAATAACATCAGGTTCTTGCTGATGCATTAACTCCTGGCACAACGGATTTTAAGTTAATACAACAAGACTGGTCTAAGTACCAGTTATGAAAGCAAACGTTTATGCCAGCTAGGAGCTATATGGAAAATAAGCTTAATTTGGATTAAATGAAACAAGATTTTACTTTACATTGAGCTCAAGGAAGGAACTGTTAAATTTATTAATCACAAAAAAATAAATTTAACGTTACAGTTCAAATCAAATTAAATGAGACGCACTCACTCACTCACACAATAGCTAAATACTTACGCCTAGAAAAAACACCTTAACTACGCTCTTAAAACTAGGATTATACAAAAGGAAATACCGGTCGATGAATGCTATGTATCACCCGGGGGGGGGGAGGACTGGATTAACTGTGAAGTGGAGTTTGGGTACTAGCTGACCTCTCACACTGCTGGCACAGGACCTTCCTCCGTCACAACAAACACTCGACTGAGTAAGTCGTGGGAACAAAAGGGAGCAGTACGCCACATTTTCTAACGGTCAGAGGCAAGCAGAGACGAACAATAAAGAACAATAGTATCGCTCACTACAGCACTTAGTGACGTGCATTAAATCGGTCACTTTTGAAAACGGTGACGAATGTTTTGAAAAGTATACTCCGAAATGGAGGGAGAAACGGTTAGCTGAGCGATACACAGTGAGTTTTCCACTAATAGTTCGTGGCTTCTCACAAAAGGGAAATGTCGCGAATTGATTCGTGACAGATGGAAAGCTGATGACAGGGAGTGCTGGAGCTCCCGTTTCATCAGCTCTCAGGACTAGTTCCTGACCATCCCCCTTTGCTGACCTTTTTCAGTGTCTCAGTTACACAGAGAGTAGGCCAGCATGCTCTCCAGTACAAATTTCTCTAACTATCTACACCAAACTACATGCACAGTACACACTACACTTCCTATTCAAAATTTAACTAAAATGGCGTCTCTTTACCAAGCCTCGGAGTCCCTAGGGGGGGAGACCAAAAATGTCCCCACCATCCACCCCTCTCCCGGTGATGACTCGAGGTGCCTGGAACCACTGTCTGACTCTCTTCTTCTTCATTTCTGCAACATTCACGGCCTTTCCTCTAACCTTTGCTCTGTTGAGCACCACCTCTTCTCCTCTAAACCTCACCTTCTTTTTCTAACGGAGACTCAGCTGTCTGAGGCAACTGACAGCAAACCCTTTTCTGTATCCTCCTACTTTCTCTATACTCATTTCAAAGCCAAAGGTGGCTGTTGTGTATATATACGCGACGACCTTATCTTGCTCTCGTGTTCCTGAACTCGATTCTTCTGAATTCTCTACACTCTGGCTTCGGCTTTCCTGTCATTCTCTGACTAAATATATCTGTGCTGTTTACTTATCCCCTAATTCTACTGACTATCAAAAATTCTTCGATTATCTTACTTCTATGATGGAACACATTCTATCCATTTCTCCTTTCTCTGAAATCTCCATTCTAGGAGATTTCAATGTTCACCACCACCTTTGGCTCTCCTCTCCTTTCACGGATCCACCTGGTGAACAAGCCTACATCTTTTCTATCCTTAATGACCTAGAACAGCTTGTACAGCACCCTACCCGTATCCCTGACCACCTTGGAGAGAGCTCCAACATACTTGACCTCTTCCTCACAACTAATCCTTCTGCTTACTCTGTTAATCTTTTCTCTCCGTTGGGCTCCTCCGATCACAACCTTATTACCTTAACCTGACCTATCACTCCGGTACGGCCTGTGGACCCTCCAGGGAAATGTCGTCTGTGGCATTTTGGAGCTGCGGACTTGGAGGCCCTCAGGCAGTACTTCTTTGATTTTCCCTGGAATGATTATTGCTTCCATGGCCGTGAGCCATCTGAGTGTGCCTTGCGCATTATGGACGTTAAAATCTCGGGCATGGAAGCATACATTCCTTTCTCATATCCTTTCACTAACGCAAGAAAGCCTTGGATTAATCACGCTTGTTCTAATGCTGTCCGCAACAAGGAGAGGGCCTACAAAAGATACCGGAGCCAACCCACCCCTGAATCACATCATCTTTACGTTTCTGCCCAGAATCGTGCTAAGTCTGTTCTTCGCTCTACTAAAAATAATTTCATCCATACTAAATGCTCTCAACTCTCCAACTCGAATTCTTCCCGCTCCTTCTGGCACCTTGCCAAAAATCTTTCTAACAACTTTACCTCATCATCCTTCCCTTGTCTTTTCTACTCTGATGGTTCTGTAGCTATTTCTTCTACTGATAAAGCAGATCTCTTCGCAGAGACTTTCTCCTCCAATTCCACCTTAGACGATTCAGGTGCTGTTCCTCCATCACTCCCCTCCTCTGACTTCCTCATGGCTTACATTAAAATTTCTTCAGTTGGTGTATTTTCTGCCATCACTGGCCTCAGTACTAACAAGGCATATGGGCCTGATGGGGTCCCTCCTGTTGTTTGTGCTTCTGTGCTTACACTCTGCCTAGGCAAACTCTTTCGCCTTTGTCTGTCAACCTGTACCTTTCCTTCTTGCTGGAAGTTTGCTCTCATTCAGCCAGTCCCAAAGAAGGGTGACCACTCCCAACCCTCCAACTATCGTCCAATTGCTTTAACGTCCTGTATTTCAAAAGTTTTCGAGTCAATTCTCAATAGAAAAATTTTAAGGCATCTTTCCTATCACAACCTTCTTTCCGATCGTCAGTACGGATTCCGTCAGGGACGCTCCACTGGCGATCTTCTCACCTACCTTTCAGACTCCTGGTCATCCTCCTTTCGGGACTTTGGCGAAAGCTTTGCCATTGCACTTGACATCTCAAAGGCTTTCGATCGAGTCTGGCATAAATCTTTACTTTCCAAACTGCCCTCCTACGATTTCTATCCTTCTATCTGTGCCTTCATCGCTAGCTTCCTTTCTGGTCGTTCTATAGCCGCTGTTGTAGACGGCCATCGTTCTTCTCCTAGATCTATCAACAGTGGTGTTCCTCAGGGCTCTGTCCTATCACCAACTCTTTTCCTTTTTATTCATCAATGATCTTCTAAGCTGTACATCTAACCCTATCCACTCATACGCTGATGACTCCACCCTTCACCTTTCCATTCTGTTCCCGCAACGCCATCTCAACAGTTACTTCAGCAAACAAGGGATGAGGCTATGGCACACCTAATGTCTGACTTGGCTTGTATCTCTGACTGAGGTAAAAATAATATGGTTGTTTTTAATGCATCTAAGACTCAGTTCCTACACCTATCAACCCGACAAAATCTTCCACCGGTATACCCCTAATGTTTAATAATATTCAGCTTAATCCTGCATCATCCTTGAACATGCTTGGGGTTTCATTTACTCGGGACTTATCTTGGAAAGATCATATTACATCTCTTGTAAAATCTGCTTCCAAGAGATTGGGTGTGCTAAGCCGACTCCGCTCTTTCTTTACCCCTGCACAATTGTTGACTCTATACAGGGGTTTTATCTTCCCCTTTGTGGAGTACCACTCTCATGTGTGGGGAGGCTCCCCACATACAGCTCTTCTCAATAGGGTGGAGTCAAAGGCTTTTCGTCTCATTAACTCTCCTCCTCTTATTGACTCCCTTCAACCTCTGTGTCTTCGCCGCACTGTTGCATCTTTATCTCTTTTCTATCGCTACGCACCCGTCTGGCAGCAAACACTCATCCCTTTTCTGTCCAACTCTCTAATGCAAGAGTTAACCGTTACTCCCAGTCTTTCATTTAAGCAACAGGTCAGCTCTGGAACTGTCTCCCTCTGTCTGTATTTCCTGCTGCCTATGATCTCCAGTCTTTCAAATGCAGTGTGTCCAGGCATCTCAAAATGATCGGATCTTGAATTTGGCTCTCTATTGTATTTTGTTTTTCTCTTGGAGGGAACTGTTACTGCGGGCTCATGGCCTTTGGTTCCTTCTTCCTCGCATAAAAAAAGTACACCATGGTGTATAGACTGTCGTTCTTGCCTTGCCTTGACTTTTTTCTTTAGGTTAGATTGTTAGGTTAGTTGGGGAAAACAGGATCCCACAGTTAGGATTTTTTTTTGTTCCAGATTTAGGGAATTGTACATGTGAGGGGCAGTTCTACAGTACCTGGAAGGTCTCCACCTGGAGGTTTCCTACTTGCTTTGAGAACCTCGAGCTCTGAGTGTATGTAATACCCTAACTGCAGTATAGGAATGCTCAGAGAGAGAGGAGAAGTTTCCAGTTTCTCTATAGGGCCTGGAGAAATTGAACTATGGGGCTCTCGGATGTTAGTAGAGGTAGGTAGGATTCGCTCGGCCTTCTGGACAGAACGCAGTGGAGTGGCTCATGTTACTCTTAGCCAAGCACAAAGTTTCTCCTTGTAGCAGGCAGTCTCCCTGTGAGAAATATGCCTGGCGAGTGGCATATGTCGTCGGTTGCATATTGTGAGTAGCATGAGAAAATTTTCTAGTGGTAGATTTTTTTTTTTTTTTTTTTTTTTTTTGCAGACAGGATAGCCACCACCAGTTCTCGTGCACGGAACTTATGTAATATTGCATAGTCACAGTATAGGACAGGTTGTGCTGGTGTCTTTGGAGGCGTGTAGATTAGTTCCCCTCATGAGCAAGGAGTATGTGGGACATCCCACAGTAACAATAATGAGAGAGACTGGTCAAGTGGGTGAACTTACGTACAGTGTTTTCTTACGTATGGGTACTGGGTATTTCCGAGGGGTTCAGGTGTAGTCGTCCGAACTTTTGGTCTTCCCTAACTGTGGGCAGATGTATTGCCTAGAAGTGATAATGAGTTATATCTTGTTCATTTTATAACCGAAAGTTCGGTTTAGTGAGAGTGTGGCCAGGTTATGGCTGTTTCTATGTGAACATGATCAGGATGTAGATTAAGTTACGTAGTTGCTTAATTCATATATATATATATCTATTGCCAGACGCCTCAATCCCGTTTGGGGTGGCCACAAACAAATCGCCTCCATGTCGCCCTGTCCCCCGCCATTTCACTCCCCTGCTCCCAACTCACACCCCCCTCTCTCATATACCTCTCCACCCCATCTCTCCATCTCATCCTAGGCCTCCCCCTCCCTCTTTCCCCCTCCACCTCACTCACATACACTCTCTTCGTCAGTCTTTGACCATCCATCCTCTCCACATGGCCAAACCACCTCAGTGTGTTCCTCATAACGCTTCCTATCACATCCACATCCACACCACAACGCTCCTTTATATCCTCATTCGTCAGCCTGTCTCTCCATGTGACTCCACAGGCTCCTCTTAAATAACTCATTTCCACGGCTCTCACTCTTGACTTGTGTATATATATATATATATATATATATATATATATATATATATATATATATATATATATATATATATTTGGCTGTAATTTATTAGTATTAAGTCTCTTTAAAATATTAAAATCTCGAGTGGATAGGAATATGTGTCTTTGGTCATGTAATCGAGCATAAGTTACACATATGCAAAGGGGTGTGAGGCACGATGATTTTCTGTGCTTTTTTGATGCAAGGAGGTTGAGAGTGGTTGTTGGAGAGTAATTATTGTAATTAGGGAATGTCATTTTTTTGGCGGGGTAATCACTTGTAAGGGGAAGGGCATCACATTGAGCCTATCACGAGCCCATAGTAATGAAAATTTTAAATTGTGTAAGCCGTCATCCTCTCCCCACCCCCTCTTTCCGCCACGCAATGTTGCTGTACCATGAGCAATGGTGTCTCTCACTCACCGACTGTTAGACATGCCGGGTGATACTTGCTGTAGTTCCTTTCTTTCCCTCCTGCCCCCTCCAGGGAATTCTATAAGTAATTTGATAATATTGATGTTTCATATGTTGAAGCGCGAATAAATGATATCCCACAAGTGATATAGTGATGAAAACAGAGAAATAGACTCGGGTTACTATCAAGTGTTGTCGTCCCCCAGGAAGTATTGCGTTTGATCATGCAAGGGTGACGCCATTGGCCTCATTTAATGAGCGAGTTCTGAGTTCCCTTGTATACTGTGAGCTGGTTAGTGAGGTATTTCCCATATTTGTGTACCGTACTTTATATTATTATTATTTAATGTGTAACTGGATTATGAGAAGGCTAGCTACAGAGTACTGTCTGGGCCTCAGATGAATGTGTAATTTTTGTGGGCCAAATGTGAGGTGCCCTGGAACTGTGAATTGTTTATTAATATGTGTTGGGATAACTTTGCAATTCAGTACTTATTAGGGCTGTGTTAGTTGTGAGTTAATGTTCGCGTAGTTACTTTGTGAGCCACAGTGATATCGACTTTATGATGTCTTTCATGGTTAGGGTAGGGTTATTCATGCTTATTTATTATAGTACTTTTCTTCTATGTTATTCCTACAATATGTATTATTTTGAGCAGACCTATGCATATGCAGTGCCATGTGTTATTCTGTTTCTGACTGATATGTTAAGTGTTGTAACTCATGTTTCTTTATTGTGAGACTTTCTCGATCATCTAAAGGGATTACTTGCATTAGGTAGAATAGTTATTCATTGTACATATTAACTTCTAGGGGGTCCCAGTGTGGAGGTCAAGGTCCCAGTGTGGAAGTCAGGGTCAAGAATATCAAAGGATTGGGTCAGTGAACTATGAGCTCAGCGGGAGAATTATGGAGAGCCACGTTGGACTGAACCTGGGACAAGGGAACTAAGTTTGTGGAATTTAAAATAAGGGCCATATGTTTGTTGAATAACGTATCAACTGATTCAGGGTTATTCTGCTAGGCTATTAGATGGGAAGTTTTTTTTTTTTTTTTTTTTTGGTGTTGTTAATACACATTTCCTCTCTATCTATCTATCTATTGCCAGACGCCTCAATCCCGTTTGGGGTGGCCACAAACAAATCGCCTCCAAGTCGCCCTGTCCCCCGCCATTTCACTGCCCTGCTCCCAGCTCACACCCCCCTCTCTCATATACCTCTCCACCCCATCCCTCCATCTCATCCTCGGCCTCCCCTCCCTCTTCCCCCCTCCACCTCACTCACATACATTCTCTTCGTCGGTCTTTCACCCTCCATCCTCTCCACATGGCCAAACCACCTCAGTGTGTTCCTCATAACGCTTCCTATCACATCCACATCCACACCACAACGCTCCTTTATATCCTCTTCGTCAGCCAGTCACTCCACGTGACTCCACAGGCTCCTCTTAAATAACTCATTTCCACTGCTCTCACTCTTGACTTGTGTCCTTCCAACAACGTCCAAGCTTCACCTCCATACGTTAGAGTTGGTATCACAATACTGTCATGTAATAACTTTTTCACTTCCATGCTCACTTCCCTGTTTCTTATCACTGCTTTCAATAAGCCAGCAACCTTTCTTCCCTGCTGTACCCTTTCAAGCACTTCACCCTCCAAACCTCCATCCTTACTCATCACACTACCCAAGTACTTAAACGTACTCACATTTTCCAATTCCTCACCATCCAACCTCATTGTACATTCACTGACTTCACCTCTCTCAAAGACCATCACTTTACTCTTCCCTACATTCACCTTTAGATTCCGTATCTTACACACTCTCTCAAACTCATCCACCAAGCCTTACAGCTCCCCTTCGTCTTCACTCAGCAACACAGTATCATCTGCAAACAACAGTACAGGGAGTTTCCAAACACTATCCTCTCTCATCAGGGCCACTCCAACATCCACTACCTTACCTTGTACCTCTTTTATTACCCCATCCATGTACAGATTGAACAACCATGGAGACATGACACATCCCTGTTTCAACCCAACTTTCAAAGAGAAAAATTCATTTAGTTCACCATCCACACGTACTGCAGCCTTCGCACCATCGTACATACTCTTCACAGCATTCAACAACTCCCCATCTACTCCATATATTCTTAATACTTTCCACAATCCTTGTCTATCCACCCTGTCATATGCTTTCTCCAAATCCATGAAAGCCGCATACAACTTCTTTCCCTTCTCTAGAAACTTTTCCACTAAAGATCTAAGAATGAATATCTGATATACACAGCCTCTTCCCTTCCTAAAGCCTCCCTGTTCTTCTTCAACTAATTTCTCTGTTCTTTCTCTAACTCTGTCAGTAAGTATCCTACTATACACTTTTCCTATTATACTAAGAAGACAAATGCCCCTATGATTACCACACACTTCTTTTTCCCCTTTCCTTTGTTCAAGGGAATAATTATACCTGACTTCCAATCCTCCGGGACTCTACCTTCCTCCCAGGCCAATCTTCACATCTTCCACATCCATTCTACTACTATCTCTCCCCGATGCTTCAGCATTTCACCACACACTCCATCAATTCCAGGGGCTTTCCCCGATTTAACTTTCTTCATTGCTTCCACAACTTCAATCCTACTGATTTCTTCCTGTCTTCTCACCTCCCTCCTTCTCCCAGCCATTCCCCAGCCACTTATACTCGCATTACTTCCATCCTTTATGTTCAACATTTCCTTAAAGTGTTCTCTCCATCTGCTCACTTTTTCTCCCTTCTCCACTAGTAATCTACCATTTTTATATTTCACTCCCCTGCTAACATCACTTCCACCCTGTCTTACTCTTTTCACCTCTTTCCAGAACATTTCCTTACAGTCCCTCCACTTTACACTCAAATTCCTTCCAAATTCCTCATCCACTGTCTTCTTACTCTCTCTTACTAATCTTTTCACCTCTCTCTTTCTTTCTACATATAACTCTCTCTTCCGCCTCTCAGCTTCTTCCACGCCCCAATTTCTCATCCATTCATTGTATGCTTTCTTCTTTTGTGCCACAGCCTGTCTCACCTCTTCAGTCCACCACGCTGTTCCTTGGACCCCCTTCCGTCTTCTCTTCCTTCCACACACCACATCACATGCTGCACATATTTCTTCTGTAAATATCCTACACACACCTTCCATGTCTCCAATCTGCTCCAATTCATATTTGCCCAATCATTCCTCCACTTCTCTCTTATACTCTGCCTTTTTCTCTTCCTCATATAACCTTTCCACTTTCCTTGCAACTACTTCTTCCTCTCGTCTTTCCCTTCTTCTATTCCTCCATCTTACTTGAATTCTAATTCTGGCCACCACCAAGTAGTGGTCAGAAAGTCCACTCCCCCAACCTCTATAAACTCTTGCATCCATTACACATCTTTGCATCCTTTCATCCACACACACATAATCAATCATTGCCTTCCTTTCATTCAGTTCACCACCCACCCTTCTCATCACTCGGCATGTATACCTGTGGATCATTTTATGCCTGAAGAGGGTATTGGCTATCACCAACCCCCTCCCAGCACAAATGTCCACTAACGCACTCCCATTCTCATCTATTTCAGCAGGCACACCCCACTCACCAACTATTCCATCCACCTTCACATTCCCAACTTTACCATTCATATCACCGATCAAAAACACTCTCTCATTCCTTCCAAACTTTTCCATGCACACTTCTACATTTGTCTAGAACTCTTCTCTCACTCTTCTAGCATGATCTTGCGTTGGCGCATACACACACACAGTCGCCCACATTTGTATTCCAACTTTCAACTTTACCCACACAATCCTTGACCCAACTGATCCATACTGTCTTATGCTTTTCTTCCATCTTTTAACTCACAACTATACATACTCCTTCCTTTGCCCTCTCATTCTCACCTACTCCTGCACATATACCCCATCCATACTCCCATTCTCTCACACTTTCTCCTCTCCATTTTGTTTCAGTTATTCCACATACATCCACTTTCGCACCCTCAAGCACCTGGACAATCTCTCTATCTTTCACCTCATCAGTCGCTCCCCTTACTCGAACTTTATTGTTTGTATAACCCTTGAGAACTGGTCATATAGAGTTCACTTAGTAGCTTGTTAATGTGTAACCCAGGAGCATTTGGGGAAATAGCAAAGGTCGGGCTTGGGTCGGCCGAGTTGAAGACTGATCCCGTTATTTTGGCATGCTACCACTCTTAATTTGGTCACTCGGAAAAAAAAAAAAAAAAAAAAAAAGAGGCTAACAATGGGAGAGAGCCCCCATTGATCTGAGTTCTCGACCATTCCAGCAAGCAATGGTCATTACCAGTGACTTGATTTTTGCCCGCTTTTGACTATGCTAAAGTCTGGATCGTAGAGCATACTCGTACAAGTGGTTTTGCAGTGGTGGGATGATCTATTAATGTGAGGGTAATTAAACTTGTAAGCAATAATTGAGAGGTCATTTAGAGGATTGTCATTAAATCTAATTAAGGAAATAGCTTATTCTCCAATTCTCAAAGGTATATGTACTTGGCATTCAATTATATGAAATGTAGAATTATAGGGTATGCGTATTTGTGGTGTGTACTACTTTGTTGTTGCAGTTGGGCATTTTAATAGTTGAGCTATCACATGTTGGGTTGCTCATGTTTGTATAGTTCATGACGGAGTCCCATGTTGAAAAATTAATTGACTCTGAGACAGAAATGTCTTATGGAGTAGGTGTAAAACAGGAACCATCTGCAGTTGATGAGTGTTTTGAGCGTATTAGAGCATTGGAGGAGATGTTAAGCCCACCTGGACTCACCCCGACCAAGACTGGAGGCCCACCACAGTATACCCCCCATAAAGTCTGGAAATCCACAACTCCACAGTGGTTAAATTTGCCCGTAGAAGGTATACAGAGCTCTCAGGGAAATTCGGTAGTACTAGAATGCAAGGATGTTGACGTTCTAAGGATGAGTGAATGTACAGATTACATACTATGACTCTGGTGGACCACTTTCTAATGCAGGTGGAGTCAGTGATTGCTAACTTAGAACAGCAGAAGGTGTTAGTGCTCACCCGTATGGACACAGAGTTGCGTTCATACAGTATGTTCTGGGAGAGTTAAGCTTATGTGAGGCAGGTGGTACTTATGGGGACATTAAGACATTGTTGCAACAGGAGTTTGGAGGTCACGCAGAGATTGCTGATACATCCTGCGAGCTTGCTCAAATAACCTTGAGGACCTACCTAACTGATTTGTTAGATAATTCAAGAATAACTTTAGGGCAATTTGTAGAGAACATCCACATAAATTATTAACCCTCCCAATGTGGAGCAGATGTGGAAGAGAGCTGTGCTACTAAATGTACCCCAAGAAGTTAGGGAACGATTAGAGTTGTTTAAAGACCTGAGAATGGAGGAGACCTTTATTTCAGAATTAGAGAGAGAAAGGGGTTATAGACAATGGCGTACAGTGGCAAAAGTGGTGCATGAACAAGGGTCTGGTGTTAATTATGTTCCAACCCCTACTAGAATCACACGTCCAGTTGCTAGTGACAACACTTGTCCAGTGACTTGAGTACCCATACATCAGGTATCTTTTAAACCTAGACCTACAATGTGGCCTTGTGGGTGGTGTTCAAATGGCAGTAATCATGAATGGGCGAGTTGCCCAAGGAAACCAGAGCTGGGAAGATGTTTTGATTGAGAGCTAACTCTAGAAGGGGACATGAGGGATGCCCTGGTAAACCTAACCTGAGTAGAAAACCAGAGAAGCACGCCAAGTATACTTCCTGCAACAGCTAATCCTCTTCCACAGCAGGATTCTCAATTACATCCAGACTCCCAACCACCTAGGGAATGACTAGAGGACCCTGGGGTAATGCAGGCTACCAGTCATGTCGTGTATAGTGTACACGACGTAGAATAGAGTAAGGGTCGTCAGAATCTTTCAGATGCTGAGGGGGAGGAAATCCAAAAAGTTCGAGGTGAAGTAGACACTCCAGTGATATGCTTGATTTTGGGACAGTATCAGGTTTCAGCTCTTGTAGACAAAGGTAGTGTAGCAACATTGATGAAAGAGAGTACAGCAAATAGATTTCGAATAAAGATTAGCAGGTGCCGACATTCATTGCACTCAGTATCCAACCGTAAGTTAACCGTTGTTGGCCAAGTTTCATCAGTAGTGCATATCGCCCCCGAGACAAGCCTAGTGCAACGATTTCTAGTGGTCCCAGACTAGTATCTATCAACAGAAGTGCTCATGGGTGTGGACTTAACTGGTAGGGTGATTTTCACTTGGGACTGAGATGGTCAGGTGATGCATTGGGGTGGTCAGCAGTACGAGGTCCGAAATAAGCTTTGCCAGACAGTGACTAGAATAAAGTTCCGGTCTAACCATAAGAGAAAAGCAGAAGGAGAGCTAGTACAAGTGAAGTGTAGGACCATGGTACCTGCACAGACAGTTATGTCAGTACTCATTGCATTAAAAGACAGAAACCCTGGAGATGTCTTACATGTTAGTAAATTTCAGAAGGCCAGGGGTAAAACTTCATTAGCACCAAATTGTTGCGTGAGAATTAGTGAGAACGGGACATGCCATTTACCCATTACCAACGTAACCAAGGGGCCAGTGAAGTTAAACCCAAGACAAGTGTTGGGGACATACCATGTTGTTGACAAGTTGAGTATTAATTATCTTAACCCCAAAGAACAGGACAGAAGTCCACCCTAATTAGTGCAACCAGAAGGCGAGGCAGAAGGAGACCTTGTGGCCCCAGTAGTTCAGGTCGATAATGCTTTGTTACCCCACATGGATCAGGCACAGGATGGGAGTGACCGACGTGCTGCACTTAAATCAACTCTTACAGGGCTTAAGTGGTCACATTTGTCTCAGTCACAGAGGGACAAATTGAGAGAATTGATATTGAAAAATCATGCACTGTTCATTCTCGGTCCGAAGGAAATTGGCACCCTTAAAGTACCTGAAGCCCAAATTGATACTATCGACTCTGAACCTGTGTGTATGCTCTTGTATTGGCACCCTGAGCAAGCAAGGAGGAAAATTTCCGAGATGATCAACGAGATGATTGATAAGGATGTGATTGAGGAATCAAACGCTGCACAGTTAACCCCCATAGTCTTAGTCAGCAAGCCGGATGGCAGTAAAAGGATGTGTATTGATTATCAGGCTCCTAATAAAGTCAAGATAGGTATCCAACCCCTACTCCGATTAGATGCCTTAGTAGAGGAAAGTGCTGGGTAAAAGTTTTACTGCACCCTTGATATGAAAGACACCTACCTCCAAGTTCGGTTGGATGAGAGCTCTTGAGACATGACAGCTTTTTCTGAAGGGGGTAATTTGTTTAAATACAATCGCTTACCTTTCGGATTGTCTGTAAGTCCAGCTATTTTCATGAAGAAAATGCTTCAAGTGTTAGCCTCTTTAGTTAGAGAAGGTTGGTGCTGTAACTACCTAGATGATGATGTGATTTGGTCAGACTCTTTCGATCAGATGCTAGACCGACTGAAGATTACCTTTGGAAGATTAACCGAGTTTGGAATGAAGCTGAATGTTAGTAAATGCTCTTTCATAATGTGGGAAATTAAGTTCTTGGGACATGTAATGTTGGAGAAAGGAGTACGACCTGACAGTAACAATCTTGAAGCCATTGAACAGATGTCACGACCAACGAAAGCCAAGGAAGTGAGACGTTTTGTGGGCAAGTGTAACCTTTATTGCAAACACATTCCTGATTTTGCTGCCATTGACAGTCCTCTCACTAGTTTGCTTAGGAAGGACACAATTTTTGAATGGTCAGAGAAGTGTGAGAATGCAATCTTAGTACTTAAACAAAAGTTAGTGTCAGCTCCAGTGCTTGTAAAGGCAGATTTAACTAAACCGTTCAAGTTACACACAGATGCTAGTGACTCGCACATTGGCGGAGCTCTTATGCAGCTGGAGGACGGGAAAGATCTGAGACCTATTGGATATTTTCTAAAGAAGCTTACCCCGACAGAAAAAAGATACTCAGTAACAGACAAGGAGGCATGGCAATAGTGAGTGCATGTAGGTTTTTCAGCTACTATTTGTGGTGCAAACCCTTTTCCATCATTACTGGCCATAGACTGTTAACCACCATTTTTAAGAAAAAGACCAAATGCTCACATATGTCGTGTTATTTGTTGGAGATTAGAGACTACGATTTTGTGATAAAATATATTAAGGGTGTGAATCATTATGTCCCAGATGCTTTGAGCAGACCAGTAGGAGCAATCGAGGAGGCCTCAGATATAACACACCCTAATGCAGAATTTCAATGGTTGGGCCTTATGATGGACAAGATCGGGAAGCCCAGAGAGCAGACCTGAGGTGGAGGCAGGTAATTCAGTATTTAAAGGGAGGTCAGTTACCCAGGAAGTTGTCTGGTAATCGTCCCATTTACGTTTTCGAAGTGAACGAGGAGATTCTGTATGTCTGAAGAGAAGAAATGGGAAAGTCTAGATTGTGCTTGGTACCACCCAAGTCTTTAGTGGCTATTGCCTGGTCAGTTGTTCATAACCCTTCACGCCTAGGGGAACGCAAGACAGTAGCCAAGGCAAGGCAGTTTTTCTATTGGCCATCTTTATTGACCAATGTGTGGCATTTTGCTAAATCATGCAAGTCATGTCAGCAGTCCAAGGGTCATGGGAAGATCGTGCACCATTTTAAGGAATTGCCACCAGTAGATGATAATGGTCAGAGGGTTGCAATAGATCTCATAGATTTGCATAATAGTAGGAGTGGTCACAGGTATTGTCTCACGGTGATCGACCATTTTTCTAGGTATCTACATATCTATCCCGCTTCGTACAAAATCCTCCAAACCATTGCTGAAGAATTTAAGAAGGACATCTGTAAGTATGGCAAGCCACAGGTAATTATCATGGACAACGGAGGAGAATTCACCAGTGCAGAGTTTAGAGATTATTGTAGGAGAGCCGAGATTAAGCAAGGATTCTGTCTACTCTACCATCCTCGAGGCAATTCAGTTATTGAGAGAGCACATAGGACCTTAAAGACGGTACTGGCAACCTTGAGCCAAGAATACCCAGATGCATGGCTCATGCACATGTGCGACACTGAGAAAGCATTGAACAAAGCAGTGCATACGTCCCTAGATACATCGCCATTCTTTGCTTTTTATGGACGTCATCCAAATCGCGAGGTAGGAGATTTGCAGTTGCCTAGTCATGAAGACTATGTAGAGAAAATAGATGTCAAACAAATGCTCGAGCAGACACAATGCCGGATGTCAGCAGGATACCTTAACAGGGCAAATAAGGTATGTAGGAATGACTCTAGAAGGAGGTGAATTAGTTTGGATCTATGTCAAGGAATGCTTGCCTGATACGGCATCAAAGCTAAAAAAAAAGTGGCAGGGTCCTTACAAGATTGTCAAAGTTATCAATCAGGGTAGAGCCTGTCAGTTAGAAAATGTGTTTGATGGCACCATCCTTAGTAGGGCAACTAAAAAGGTCAAAAGATATGTTGAAAGAGATGCCTTATTGAGTAGGGTGGATTGTAAGTTTTTCACTGGTGAGGACGAGAAGGAGATATTGCCTAGTGTAAGATCCTGGAGACCACTTGAGAGATTGCAGTACATGTAGATGATGGGTTTATGGTGTATATATTGTATATACTCAATTTTTTTTTTCCTCAGAGCACGTCTTGTCCTTGCCTTAACTGGCTGGGAACATGGAGTTAGGTATGCCTTTCCAGGTCTCTCCAGACTGTACGTGTGTATTTATTTATTTATTTCCAGTACCTATGGGTTATAATTTTGGGTTGATTAATAGGACTGGGTAGTTGTTTTAGGGTATGTCCAGCCTTTGGAGAGATAAGGCGTGGAAGCTGTGTGTTGTCAGATCAAGTAGACTGTAGCACCAGTCAAGCAGGGCAGTACTCCCGAGGTGGATGGTGTCACGGGGTTTTTCTAATAACACAGTACTTTTGAAATATATGGTTAAATATTATTTGATTGATAATAATATTCAATAATATTGAAGAGCAGAGACAATGATTGTCTTGCTACATCAAGCAATGATTACTTTACGCTGACTTGCTACGATTCTCTAAGATCGAGAATTTATAAACTTTCTCAACAGTACACAGCAGAGACTAATTACTCACAGTTGCTGAATTACTGTACTGTTAGCCTCTGGAGAAAGTTACTTCACCCCTGACAATAAATAACTAATACTAATAATAATAACATCAGGTTCTTGCTGATGCATTAACTCCTGGCACAACGGATTTTAAGTTAATACAACAAGACTGGTCTAAGTACCAGTTATGAAAGCAAACGTTTATGCCAGCTAGGAGCTATATGGAAAATAAGCTTAATTTGGATTAAATGAAACAAGATTTTACTTTACATTGAGCTCAAGGAAGGAACTGTTAAATTTATTAATCACAAAAAAATAAATTTAACGTTACAGTTCAAATCAAATTAAATGAGACAGCACTCACTCACTCACACAATAGCTCACCCCTTACGCCTCGAAAAAAACACCTTAACTAAGCTCTTAAAACTAGGATTATACAAAAGGAAATACCGGTCGATGAATGCTATGTATCACCCGGGGGGGGGGAGGACTGGATTAACTGTGAAGTGGAGTTTGGGTACTAGCTGACCTCTCACACTGCTGGCACAGGACCTTCCTCCGTCACAACAAACACTCGACTGAGTAAGTCGTGGGAACAAAAGGGAGCAGTACGCCACATTTTCTAACGGTCAGAGGCAAGCAGAGACGAACAATAAAGAACAATAGTATCGCTCAGTACAGCACTTAGTGACGTGCATTAAATCGGTCACTTTTGAAAACGGTGACGAATGTTTTGAAAAGTATACTCCGAAATGGAGGGAGAAACGGTTAGCTGAGCGATACACAGTGAGTTTTCCACTAATAGTTCGTGGCTTCTCACAAAAGGGAAATGTCGCGAATTGATTCGTGACATTACGCCCTTACAAAGTTAAATTTTTTCCTTATGGGAAAAAATTTGTGGATGTATATATATATATATATATATATATATATATATATATATATATATATATGTACACATCCTAACTCAGTCACACAAGATTCACACTGTGGTGTGTGTGCTATCCTGCTACAGGAGAAAGTCGCAGTCGCCAGTGAGCGAAAAAAAAACTCGTATTTACGTTAATAGAAACAAGCATGAGGGAAAAACCCTGTGACGACTGTGAAAATCCTGTACTCAGGTCAAACTGAGCGAAAGTTCGCTACATTTACATTAACAACTAATTGTTATGTAGTGTAGTGTATGTAATACACGGTGTAGGTGTGACAGTTGTAGTGTAACTGTACCTACGTGTAAAATGACACAGTAATACAAATTTATAGTAAAATAATGATGACGAGGCAGAAGAGAAGGGGCGGCAGCATGCAACAGGAACGGCCAGCTGATCTGCACGGCAATGCTGCACCCACCAGCTACACCTGCGAAAGGAATTAAGGTGGAGCATCAAAACTGTTATTTCTGTCTGTCTCTCTCTCTCTCTCTGCCTAGCAATCAGTACTTATGTCATTATTAACCAGGAAACGTAATTCTTGAATTCACAAATTGCTTAGAACCCTTATAGCTTACTGGTTAACGCTTATTAACCAGGAAATGTGCCAATTCTTGAATTACTCAAATCTCTTAGAACAGGGAGTTTACTAGTTAACCTAACATTATTAACCAGGAAACGTGCCAGTTCTTGAATTCACAAATTGCTTAGAATGGGCGGTTTACTGGTTAACCTAACTCTACACTTACGAGTAATACAGGAAGCTGAAAATCGCTACGCAATCTCGGGCAGGTCACGTTTTAACACCCACCGTGGGTGTGAACACTCATGTGGGTAATGTGCATTCTCCGGGAATCCTCAGAGAGGCCCACAGCTCGAGACATTCCACAAGGTAATTCATACACAGCCTCGGACTGTCTCTGCAAGGTTCTCAAACTTCCCCCTTAACTTATGGTATACAAGCCCTGGATATACTGGATATACAAGCCCTGGATATATTGTGTCCTGTAGGGCCAACGAGTGAGACGTCTGGTCTACACTTTTAACTGGGAACCAGGCTGGTCCTTGGATTACTCAAATCTCTTAGGCCGCCTATTTACGGAACCCAACATACAACAGTTGCTAGTTAGTAAGCAGTTAGTAGGTGAGACATCAGGTCTACACCCACATTACCACTACCCTGTCTCTCAACTGACTCAGAGATTTCAGGTGTGGTCAGAAAAGGCACAGGAAGGGCATGTCCCTGATTAGTGGTGTTACTTTGACACACACTGCAGGAACGGACAAAACTATCTATGTCTCGTCCCATCCCTGGCCAGAAAAAGTCAGCTCGGATACGGCCCTGGGTCTTCCTTTTGCCCATGTGACCTCCTGAGGCTGAACAATGACCCCATTCTAACACTGCTGGGCGGTACTTGGCGGGAACGACAAACTGCAGTCGAACCTCGCCCTCGGGTGTTCGTGACTCACGGTAGAGCCGTCCTTGTTTGCGAAGGAACTTGGCTCGACCTCCCCGTGAATACTTTATCACTCGACCCTTTTGTTTGTTCCGCACGGCAGCAAGTGTCGGGTCAGAATGTTGTTCTTGTACAACAAGTTGACTACACATCAGATCTTGCGGCGATTCAATGATCACTGGGGTAACACAGTCTGGAGCCTCAGCCATGGCTCGTGTTACCGCAGGAGCCGAAGTCTGAGTAGCGTCATCGGAGCAACTATCCTTGACTCCATTAATATTTCCAATGATGAGGTCAAATAAAGGTTCTGGCATGACAACTGCAAGTGTCGTACCAGTATAAAATGGAGATGCCACCTGGATACATGCCTCAGGGAACAATCTCACTGATCCATCAATAAGGTTTGCATGGATCTGTCGACCTGTATACTGCTCAGGCCGAACTAAACTCTGCTTAACAGAGCAACCTGAGGAACCATTGTCTCTCAGGACCTTCACAGGAATGCCTCCCACAAACCCTGGCTGAACAAGGAAGGTACTGTCACCTGTGGGAGGGCCTGTGGAGGAAGCAGCTAGCCACTCATGAGGCTGCTGACTTGATGTGGCAAACATTGTCCCTTGAGGAGAAGATGGAACATTGGCCATCTGTGGAGGGGGGTTCACTGTCACTGTGGGACTAGTGAACTGTGGGGAAGTACCCATACTGGTAGGGACGTGACCACCGTGCTGCTGCTGAGGAATGAAGGCTGCATTCGCTTCCTGCCTCTTTTGAGCTGGTGGTGAAAAAGTTTGTCCCAACGGTCGGTTGCGTGGCTGATACTGCTGCTGGTTAGGGTACTTGTTGTACCTCTTCCACTCAGGTTTCTGAGTGTTTTGCCCCTGGTCCTTCCACTGCGGTTTTGGACCTTGGCCATTACTCTGAGAACGGCCTTGGTGCTGGGATTCACTCTGAGACGGCTTCCCAGACTTGGCAGTATCTTTTCTGCTCCAGGTGTTTTGCTTACGAGCTTGATACCCGTATGCAGTAAAGAATGCGTCAGCCTTCTCTACCATTTGGCTGGCATCTTTCACCTGGCAGATCTTAAGCTGTGCTATGAGCTCAGCAGGCCACGACCTCTCTAGCTGTGTACGCAGCATAAGGTCAATTATCCCCTCACGCATGGAAGGAGTTTCATCTTTCTCCATCCACTCACCTAGGTAAGCAGTGAGACGGTCGAGGAACTGAACAGCTGTCTCCTTGTCTTGGAGACGAGCTCGCATGAACTGAGCTTTGGCGTCGTCTACTGTGAGACCATACGCCTTAATGAGTGCAGCTTTCATCACTTCATACGTGAGATTGTCTCCACGAATTCTGTGGAGAATATCGAGGGCAGGGCCCTCAAACAGGCTAAGAAACTGAAGCCACTTAGCTGCATCATCGAGCTGGTAAAGCTGAGCCATGTCTTCAAATCGAGCTATGTATGGCTCGATTCCCTCGCCATCTTTGTATGGGGGAAGCTTGATGTGTGGGGTCGCCATAACATGTGCAGGGAGAGCGCTCGTGGAGCTTGAACCAACTGCACCAGATGTATCTGAACCCAAGGAATCTCGCTTGAGCTTCAGCACTTCAAGTTCATGTTTTTCTCGTGCTTCTCGCTCGGCACGTTCGTGTTCTCGTTCTCTGTCTCGTTGTTCACGCTCGTGTTCGCGCTGTTCTCGCTCGTATTCGCGCTGTTCTCGCTCGTATTCGCGCTGTTCTCGCTCGTATTCGCGCTGTATCTTACGCTCTTCGCAGGCATCATTCTCGCGCTGCTGCTCCTGATTATGCTTTGAGAGTATGTATTCTTTAATTTCAGTTGGGTCTGTAAGACCCATATCTTTGGCTTCCTGTAAAAATATGGTGGTAGCCATGTCGCTAACTCAATCTAAATAACTAGCGACTCAGTACTGATTGCTGCTTCGCAAACGAATGCTAATAAACACAAGTAAAGAGTACAGACACAAGCTAGTGGTGACCAGTCTTATCCAGTTAACTGGCAAAGAATAAATCAAAAATGTAAATGACTGGGAAGACTATTGTCAATAATAAACACAATGGGTACGGTGACTTCCCAGGAGCGAATAAAATCGTCAGGCGTTACCAAAAATAAACTAGAGTTAAGTATTCCATTGATTAACAAAGCAAAATTCACTTGCTAAATTAAGGGTAAACACCAGTAAGCTTGTCCCTATAAACTTTAATGGTAAATACCTAAATATGAATGAGTGAGCACTATCTCGTGAATAGCTTTAGAGCTAGGAGTTAATATCCTGGAATGAAGTCGCCAATTGTCACGGGGTTTTTCTAATAACACAGTAATTTTAGAATATTTGGTTAAATATTATTTGATTGATAATAATATTCAATAATATTGAAGAGCAGAGACAATGATTGTCTTGCTACATCAAGCAACGATTACTTTACGCTGACTTGCTACGATTCTCTAAGATCGAGAATTTATAAACTTTCTCAACAGTACACAGCAGAGACTAATTACTCACAATTGCTGAATTACTGTACTGTTAGCCTCTGGAGAAAGTTACTTCACCCCTGACAATAAATAACTAATACTAATAATAATAACATCAGGTTCTTGCTGATGCATTAACTCCTGGCACAACGGATTTTAAGTTAATACAACAAGACTGGTCTAAGTACCAGTTATGAAAGCAAACGTTTATGCCAGCTAGGAGGTATATGGAAAATAAGCTTAATTTGCATTAAATGAAACAAGATTTTACTTTACATTGAGCTCAAGGAAGGAACTGTTAAATTTATTAATCACAAAAAAATAAATTTAACGTTACAATTCAAATCAAATTAAATAAGACGCACTCACTCACTCACACAATAGCTAAATACTTACGCCTAGAAAAAAACACCTTAACTATGCTCTTAAAACTAGGATTATACAAAAGGAAATACCGGTCGATGAATGCTATGTATCACCCGGGGTGGGGGGGGGACTGGATTAACTGTGAAGTGGAGTTTGGGTACTAGCTGACCTCTCACACTGCTGGCATAGGACCTTCCTCCGTCACAACAAACACTCGATTGAGTAAGTCGTGGGAACAAAAGGGAGCAGTACCCCGCATTTTCTAACGGTCAGAGGCAAGCAGAGACGAACAATAAAGAACAATAGTATCGCTCAGTACAGCACTTAGTGACGTGCATTAAATCGATCACTTTTGAAAACGGTGACGAATGTTTTGAAAAGTATACTCCGAAATGGAGGGAGAAACGGTTAGCTGAGCTATACACAGTGAGTTTTCCACTAATAGTTCGTGGCTTCTCACAAAAGGGAAATGTCGCGAATTGATTCGTGACAGATGGAAAGCTGATGACAGGGAGTGCTGGAGCTCCCGTTTCATCAGCCCTCAGGACTAGTTCCTGACCATCCCCCTTTCCTGACCTTTTTCAGTGTCTCAGTTACACAGAGAGTAGGCCAGCATGCTCTCCAGTACAAATTTCTCTAACTATCTACACCAAACTACATGCACAGTACACACTACACTTCCTATTCAAAATTTAACTACAATGGCGTCTCTTTACCAAGCCTCGGAGTCCCCAGGGGGGGGGACCATAAATGTCCCCACCATCCACCATCTCCCGGTGATGACTCGAGGTGCCTGGAACCGCTGTCTGACTCTCTTCTTCTTCATTTCTGCAACATTCACGGCCTTTCCTCTAACCTTTGCTCTGTTGAGCACCACCTCTTCTCCTCTAAACCTCACCTTCTTTTTCTAACGGAGACTCAGCTGTCTGAGGCAACTGACAGCAAACCCTTTTCTGTATCCTCCTACTTTCTCTATACTCATTTCAAAGCCAAAGGTGGCTGTTGTGTATATATACGCGACGACTTATCTTGCTCTCGTGTTCCTGAACTCGATTCTTCTGAATTCTCTACACTCTGGCTTTGGCTTTCCTGTCATTCTCTGACTAAATATATCTGTGCTGTTTACTTATCCCCTAATTCTACTGACTATCAAAAATTCTTCGATTATCTTACTTCTACGATGGAACACATTCTATCCATTTCTCCTTTCTCTGAAATCTCCATTCTAGGAGATTTCAATGTTCACCACCACCTTTGCCTCTCCTCTCCTTTCACGGATCCACCTGGTGAACAAGCCTACATCTTTTCTATCCTTAATGACCTAGAACAGCTTGTACAGCACCCTACCCATATCCCTGACCACCTTGGAGAGAGCTCCAACATACTTGACCTCTTCCTCACAACTAATCCTTCTGCTTACTCTGTTAATCTTTTCTCTCCGTTGGGCTCCTCCGATCACAACCTTATTACCTTAACCTGTCCTATCACTCCGGTACGGCCTGTGGACCCTCCAGGGAAATGTCGTCTGTGGCATTTTGGAGCTGCGGACTTGGAGGCCCTCAGGCAGTACTTCTTTGATTTTCCCTGGAATGATTATTGCTTCCATGGCCGTGAGCCATCTGAGTGTGCCTTGCGCATTATGGAGGTTATTCTCTCGGGCATGGAAGCATACATTCCTTTCTCATATCCTTTCACTAACGCAAGAAAGCCTTGGATTAATCACGCTTGTTCTAATGCTGTCCGCAACAAGGAGAGGGCCTACAAAAGATACCAGAGCCAACCCACCCCTGAATCACATCATCTTTACGTTTCTGCCCAGAATCGTGCTAAGTCTGTTCTTCGCTCTACTAAAAATAATTTCATCCATACTAAATGCTCTCAACTCTCCAACTCGAATTCTTCCCGCTCCTTCTGGCACCTTGCCAAAAATCTTTCTAACAACTTTACCTCATCATCCTTCCCTTGTCTTTTCTACTCTGATGGTTCTGTAGCTATTTCTTCTACTGATAAAGCAGATCTCTTCGCAGAGACTTTCTCCTCCAATTCCACCTTAGACGATTCCGGTGCTGTTCCTCCATCACTTCCCCCTCAGACTTCCTCATGGCTGACATTAAAATTTCTTCAGTTGGTGTATTTTCTGCCATCACTGGCCTCAGTACTAACAAGGCATATGGGCCTGATGGGGTCCCTCCTGTTGTTTGTGCTTCTGTGCTTACACTCTGCCTAGGCAAACTCTTTCGCCTTTGTCTGTCAACCTGTACCTTTCCTTCTTGCTGGAAGTTTGCTCTCATTCAGCCAGTCCCAAAGAAGGGTGACCACTCCCAACCCTCCAACTATCGTCCAATTGCTTTAACGTCCTGTATTTCAAAAGTTTTCGAGTCAATTCTCAATAGAAAAATTTTAAGGCATCTTTCCTATCACAACCTTCTTTCCGATCGTCAGTACGGATTCCGTCAGGGACGCTCCACTGGCGATCTTCTCACCTACCTTTCAGACTCCTGGTCATCCTCCTTTCGGGACTTTGGCGAAAGCTTTGCCATTGCACTTGACATCTCAAAGGCTTTCGATCGAGTCTGGCATAAATCTTTACTTTCCAAACTGCCCTCCTACGATTTCTATCCTTCTATCTGTGCCTTCATCGCTAGCTTCCTTTCTGGTCGTTCTATAGCCGCTATTGTAGACGGCCATCGTTCTTCTCCTAGATCTATCAACAGTGGTGTTCCTCAGGGCTCTGTCCTATCACCAACTCTTTTCCTTTTATTCATCAATGATCTTCTAAGCTGTATATCTAACCCTATCCACTCATATGCTGATGACTCCACCCTTCACCTTTCCATTCTGTTCCCGCAACGCCATCTCAACAGTTACTTCAGCAAACAAGGGATGAGGCTATGGCACACCTAATGTCTGACTTGGCTTGTATCTCTGACTGAGGCAAAAATAATATGGTTGTTTTTAATGCATCTAAGACTCAGTTCCTACACCTATCAACCCGACAAAATCTTCCACAGGTATACCCCCTAATGTTTAATAATATTCAGCTTAATCCTGCATCATCCTTGAACATGCCTGGGGTTTCATTTACTCGGGACTTATCTTGGAAAGATCATATTACATCTCTTGTAAAATCTGCTTCCAAGAGATTGGGTGTGCTAAGCCGACTCCGCTCTTTCTTTACCCCTGCACAATTGTTGACTCTATACAGGGGTTTTATCTTCCCCTTTGTGGAGTACCACTCTCATGTGTGGGGAGGCTCCCCACATACAGCTCTTCTCAATAGGGTGGAGTCAAATGCTTTTCGTCTCATTAACTCTCCTCCTCTTATTGACTCCCTTCAACCTCTGTCTCTTCGCCGCACTGTTGCATCTTTATCTCTTTTCTATCGCTACGCACCCGTCTGGCAGCAAACACTCATCCCTTTTCTGTCCAACTCTCTAATGCAAGAGTTAACCGTTACTCCCAGTCTTTCATTTAAGCAACAGGTCAGCTCTGGAACTGTCTCCCTCTGTCTGTATTTCCTGCTGCCTATGATCTCCAGTCTTTCAAATGCAGTGTGTCCAGGCATCTCAAAATGATCGGATCTTGAATTTGGCTCTCTATTGTATTTTGTTTTTCTCTTGGAGGGAACTGTTACTGCGGGCTCATGGCCTTTGGTTCCTTCTTCCTCGCATAAAAAAAAAAAAAGTACACCATGGTGTATAGACTGTCGTTCTTGCCTTGCCTTGACTTTTTTCTTTAGGTTAGATTGTTAGGTTAGTTGGGGAAAACAGGATCCCACAGTTAGGATTTTTTTTTGTTCCAGATTTAGGGAATTGTACATGTGAGGGGCAGTTCTACAGTACCTGAAGGTCTCCACCTGGAGGTTTCCTACTTGCTTTGAGAACCTCGAGCTCTGAGTGTATGTAATACCCTAACTGCAGTATAGGAATGCTCAGAGAGAGAGGAGAAGTTTCCAGTTTCTCTACAGGGCCTGGAGAAATTGAACTATGGGGCTCTCGGATGTTAGTAGAGGTAGGTAGGCTTCGCTCGGCCTCTCTGGACAGAACGCAGTGGAGCGGCTCATGTTACTCTTAGCCAAGCACAAAGTTTCTCCTTGTAGCAGGCAGTCTCCCTGTGAGAAATATGCCTGGCGAGTGGCATATGTCGTCGGTTGCATATTGTGAGTAGCATGAGAAAATTTTCTAGTGGTAGATTTTTTTTTTTTTTTGCAGACAGGATAGTCACCACCAGTTCTCGTGCACGGAACTTATGTAATATTGCATAGTCACAGTATAGGACAGGTTGTGCTGGTGTCTTTGGAGGCGTGTAGATTAGTTCCCCTCATGAGCAAGGAGTATGTGGGACATCCCACAGAAACAATAATGAGAGAGACTGGTCAAGTGGATGAGCTTACGTACAGTGTTTTCTTACGTATGGGTACTGGGTATTTCCGAGGGGTTCAGGTGTAGTCGTCCGAACTTTTGGTCTTCCCTAACTGTGGGCAGATGTATTGCCTAGAAGTGATAATGAGTTATATCTTGTTCATTTTATAACCGAAAGTTCGGTTTAGTGAGAGTGTGGCCAGGTTATGGCTGTTTCTATGTGAACATGATCAGGATGTAGATTAAGTTACGTAGTTGCTTAATTCATATATATATATATATATATTTATATATATATATATATATATATATATATATATATATATATATATATATATATATATATATATATATATATATTTTGCCAGACGCCTCAATCCCGTTTGGGGTGGCCACAAACAAATCGCCTCCATGTCGCCCTGTCCCCCGCCATTTCACTCCCCTGCTCCCAACTCACACCCCCCTCTCTCATATACCTCTCCACCCCATCTCACCATCTCATCCTAGGCCTCCCCCTCCCTCTTTCCCCCTCCACCTCACTCACATACACTCTCTTCGTCAGTCTTTGACCATCCATCCTCTCCACATGGCCAAACCACCTCAGTGTGTTCCTCATAACGCTTCCTATCACATCCACATCCACACCACAACGCTCCTTTATATCATCATTCGTCAGCCTGTCTCTCCATGTGACTCCACAGGCTCCTCTTAAATAACTCATTTCCACGGCTCTCACTCTTGACTTGTGTATATATATATATATATATATATATATATATATATATATATATATATATATATATATTTGGCTGTAATTTATTAATATTAAGTCTCTTTAAAATATTAAAATCTCGAGTGGATAGGAATATGTGTCTTTGGTCATGTAATCGAGCATAAGTTACACATATGCAAAGGGGTGTGAGGCACGATGATTTTCTGTGCTTTTTTGATGCAAGGAGGTTGAGAGAGGTTGTTGGAGAGTAATTATTGTAATTAGGGAATGTCATTTTTTTGGCGGGGTAATCACTTGTAAGGGGAAGGGCATCACATTGAGCCTATCACGAGTCCATAGTAATGAAAATTTTAAATTGTGTAAGCCGTCATCCTCTCCCCACCCCCTCTTTCCGCCACGCAATGTTGCTGTACCATGAGCAATGGTGTCTCTCACTCACCGACTGTTAGACATGCCGGGTGATACTTGCTGTAGTTCCTTTCTTTCCCTCCTGCCCCCTCCAGGGAATTCTATAAGTAATTTGATAATACTGATGTTTCATATGTTGAAGCGCGAATAAATGATATCCCACAAGTGATACAGTGATGAAAACAGAGAAATAGACTCGGGTTACTATCAAGTGTTGTCGTCCCCCAGGAAGTATTGCGTTTGATCATGCAAGGGTGACGCCATTGGCCTCATTTAATGAGCGAGTTCTGAGTTCCCTTGTATACTGTGAGCTGGTTAGTGAGGTATTTCCCAATTTTGTGTACCGTACTTTATATTATTATTATTTAATGTGTAACTGGATTATGAGAAGGCTAGCTACAGAGTACTGTCTGGGCCTCAGATGAATGTGTAATTTTTGTGGGCCAAATGTGAGGTGCCCTGGAACTGTGAATTGTTTATTAATATGTGTTGGGATAACTTTGCAATTCAGTACTTATTAGGGCTGTGTTAGTTGTGAGTTAATGTTCGCGTAGTTACTTTGTGAGCCACAGTGATATCGACTCTATGATGTCTTTCATGGTTAGGGTAGGGTTATTCATGCTTATTTATTATAGTACTTTTCTTCTATGTTATTCCTACAATATGTATTATTTTGAGCAGACCTATGCATATGCAGTGCCATGTGTTATTCTGTTTCTGACTGATATGTTAAGTGTTGTAACTCATGTTTCTTTATTGTGAGACTTTCTCGATCATCTAAAGGGATTACTTGCATTAGGTAGAATAGTTATTCATTGTACATATTAACTTCTAGGGGGTCCCAGTGTGGAGGTCAAGGTCCCAGTGTGGAAGTCAGGGTCAAGAATATCAAAGGATTGCGTCAGTGAACTATGAGCTCAGCGGGAGGATTATGGAGAGCCACGTTGGACTGAACCAAGGACAAGGGAGCTAAGTTTGTGGAATTTGAAATAAGGGCCATATGTTTGTTGAATAACGTGTCAACTGATTCAGGGTTATTCTGCTAGGCTATTAGATGGGAAGTTTTTTTTTTGTTTGGTCTTGTTAATACACATTTCCTCTCTATCTATCTATCTATCTATCTATTGCCAGACGCCTCAATCCCGTTTGGGGTGGCCACAAACAAATCGCCTCCAAATCGCCCTGTCCCCCGCCATTTCACTGCCCTGCTCCCAACTCACACACCCCTCTCTCATATACCTCTCCACCCCATCCCTCCATCTCATCCTCGGCCTCCCCCTCCCTCTTCCCCCCTCCACCTCACTCACATACATTCTCTTCGTCGGTCTTTCACCCTCCATCCTCTCCACATGGCCAAACCACCTCAGTGTGTTCCTCATAACGCTTCCTATCACATCCACATCCACACCACAACGCTCCTTTATATCCTCTTCGTCAGCCAGTCACTCCACGTGACTCCACAGGCTCCTCTTAAATAACTCATTTCCACTGCTCTCACTCTTGACTTGTGTCCTTCCAACAACGTCCAAGCTTCACTTCCATACGTTTGAGTTGGTATCACAATACTGTCATGTAATAACTTTTTCACTTCCATGCTCACTTCCCTGTTTCTTATCACTGCTTTCAATGAGCCAGCAACCTTTCTTCCCTGCTGTACCGTTTCAAGCACTTCACCCTCCAAACCTCCATCCTTACTCATCACACTACCCAAGTACTTAAACGTACTCACATTTTCCAATTCCTCACCATCCAACCTCATTGTACATTGACTGACTTCACCTCTCTCAAAGACCATCACTTTACTCTTCCCTACATTCACCTTTAGATTCCGTATCTTACACACTCTCTCAAACTCATCCACCAAGCCTTACAGCTCCCCTTCGTCTTCACTCAGCAACACAGTATCATCTGCAAACAACAGTACAGGGAGTTTCCAAACACTATCCTCTCTCATCAGGGCCACTCCAACATCCACTACCTTACCTTGTACCTCTTTTATTACCCCATCCATGTACAGATTGAACAACCATGGAGACATGACACAACCCTGTTTCAACCCAACTTTCAAAGAGAAAAATTCATTTAGTTCACCATCCACACGTACTGCAGCCTTCGCACCATCGTACATACTCTTCACAGCATTCAACAACTCCCCATCTACTCCATATATTCTTAATACTTTCCACAATCCTTATCTATCCACCCTGTCATATGCTTTCTCCAAATCCATGAAAGCCGCATACAACTTCTTTCCCTTCTCTAGAAACTTTTCCACTAAAGATCTAAGAATGAATATCTGATCTACACAGCCTGTTCCCTTCCTAAAGCCTCCCTGTTCTTCTTCAACTAATTTCTCTGTTCTTTCTCTAACTCTGTCAGTAAGTATCCTACTATACACTTTTCCTATTATACTAAGAAGACAAATGCCCCTATGATTACCACACACTTCTTTTTCCCCTTTCCTTTGTTCAAGGGAATAATTATACCTGACTTCCAATCCTCCGGGACTCTACCTTCCTCCCAGGCCAATCTTCACATCTTCCACATCCATTCTACTTCTATCTCTCCCCGATGCTTCAGCATTTCACCACACACTCCATCAATTCCAGGGGCTTTCCCCGATTTAACTTTCTTCATTGCTTCCACAACTTCAATCCTACTGATTTCTTCCTGTCTTCTCACCTCCCTCCTTCTCCCAGCCATTCCCCAGCCACTTATACTCGCATTACTTCCATCCTTTATGTTCAACATTTCCTTAAAGTGTTCTCTCCATCTGCTCACTTTTTCTCCCTTCTCCACTAGTAATCTACCATTTTTATATTTCACTCCCCTGCTAACGTCACTTCCACCCTGTCTTACTCTTTTCACCTCTTTCCAGAACATTTCCTTACAGTCCCTCCACTTTACACTCAAATTCCTTCCAAATTCCTCATCCACTGTCTTCTTACTCTCTCTTACTAATCTTTTCACCTCTCTCTTTCTTTCTACATATAACTCTCTCTTCCGCCTCTCAGCTTCTTCCACGCCCCAATTTCTCATCCATTCATTGTATGCTTTCTTCTTTTGTGTCACAGCCTGTCTCACCTCTTCAGTCCACCACGCTGTTCCTTGGACCCCCTTCCGTCTTCTCTTCCTTCCACACACCACATCACATGCTGCACATATTTCTTCTGTAAATATCCTACACACACCTTCCATGTCTCCAATCTGCTCCAATTCATATTTGCCCAATCATTCCTCCACTTCTCTCTTATACTCTGCCTTTTTCTCTTCCTCATATAACCTTTCCACTTTCCTTGCAACTACTTCTTCCTCTCGTCTTTCCCTTCTTCTATTCCTCCATCTTACTTAAATTCTAATTCTGGCCACCACCAAGTAGTGGTCAGAAAGTCCACTCCCCCAACCTCTATAAACTCTTGCATCCATTACACATCTTTGCATCCTTTCATCCACACACACATAATCAATCATTGCCTTCCTTTCATTCAGTTCACCACCCACCCTTCTCATCACTCGGCATGTATACCTGTGGATCATTTTATGCCTGAAGAGGGTATTGGCTATCACCAACCCCCTCCCAGCACAAATGTCCACTAATGCACTCCCATTCTCATCTATTTCAGCAGGCACACCCCACTCACCAACTATTCCATCCACCTTCACATTCCCAACTTTACCATTCATATCACCGATCAAAAACACTCTCTCATTCCTTCCAAACTTTTCCATGCACACTTCTACATTTGTCCAGAACTCTTCTCTCACTCTTCTAGCACGATCTTGCGTTGGCGCATACACACACACAGTCGCCCACATTTGTATTCCAACTTTCAACTTTACCCACACAATCCTTGACCCAACTGATCCATACTGTCTTATGCTTTTCTTCCATCTTTTAACTCACAACTATACATACTCCTTCCTTTGCCCTCTCATTCTCACCTACTCCTGCACACATACCCCATCCATACTTCCATTCTCTCACACTTTCTCCTCTCCATTTTGTTTCAGTTATTCCACATACATCCACTTTCGCACCCTCAAGCACCTGGACAATCTCTCTATCTTTCACCTCATCATTCGCTCCCCTTACTCGAACTTTATTGTTTGTATAACCCTTGAGAACTGGTCATATAGAGTTCACTTAGTAGCTTGTTAATGTGTAACCCAGGAGCATTTGGGGAAATAGCAAAGGTCGGGCTTGGGTCGGCCGAGTTGAAGACTGATCCCGTTATTTTGGCATGCTACCACTCTTAATTTGGTCACTCGGAAAAAAAAAAAAAAAAAAAAAAGAGGCTAACAATGGGAGAGAGCCCCCATTGATCTGAGTTCTCGACCATTCCAGCAAGCAATGGTCATTACCAGTGACTTGATTTTTGCCCGCTTTTGACTATGCTAAAGTCTGGATCGTAGAGCATACTCGTACAAGTGGTTTTGCAGTGGTGGGATGATCTATTAATGTGAGGGTAATTAAACTTGTAAGCAATAATTGAGAGGTCATTTAGAGGATTGTCATTAAATCTAATTAAGGGAATAGCTTATCCTCCAATTCTCAAAGGTATATGTACTTGGCATTCAATTATATGAAATGTAGAATTATAGGGTATGCGTATTTGTGGTGTGTACTACTTTGTTGTTGCAGTTGGGCATTTTAATAGTTGAGCTATCACATGTTGGGTTGCTCATGTTTGTATAGTTCATGACGGAGTCCCATGTTGAAAAATTAATTGACTCTGAGACTGAAATGTCTTATGGAGTAGGTGTAAAACAGGAACCATCTGCAGTTGATGAGTGTTTTGAGCGTATTAGAGCATTGGAGGAGATGTTAAGCCCACCTGGACTCACCCCGACCAAGACTGGAGGCCCACCACAGTATACCCCCATAAAGTCTGGAATCCACAACTCCACAGTGGTTAAATTTGCCCGTAGAAGGTATACTGAGCTCTCAGGGAAATTCGGTAGTACTAGAATGCAAGGATGTTGACGTTCTAAGGATGAGTGAATGTACAGATTACATACTATGACTCTGGTGGACCACTTTCTAATGCAGGTGGAGTCAGTGATTGCTAACTTAGAACAGCAGAAGGTGTTAGTGCTCACCCGTATGGACACAGAGTTGCGTTCATACAGTATGTTCTGGGAGAGTTAAGCTTTTGTGAGGCAGGTGGTACTTATGGGGACATTAAGACATTGTTGCAACAGGAGTTTGGAGGTCACGCAGAGATTGCTGATACATCCTGCGAGCTTGCTCAAATAACCTTGAGGACCTACCTAACTGATTTGTTAGATAATTCAAGAATAACTTTAGGGCAATTTGTAGAGAACATCCACATAAATTATTAACACTCCCAATGTGGAGCAGATGTGGAAGAGAGCTGTGCTACTAAATGTACCCCAAGAAGTTAGGGAACGATTAGAGTTGTTTAAAGACCTGGGAATGGAGGAGACCTTTATTTCAGAATTAGAGAGAGAAAGGGGTTATAGACAATGGCGTACAGTGGCAAAAGTGGTGCATGAACAAGGGTCTGGTGTTAATTATGTTCCAACCCCTACTAGAATCACACGTCCAGTTGCTAGTGACAACACTTGTCCAGTGACTTGAGTACCCATACATCAGGTATCTTTTAAACCTAGACCTACAATGTGGCCTTGTGGGTGGTGTTCAAATGGCAGTAATCATGAATGGGCGAGTTGCCCAAGGAAACCAGAGCTGGGAAGATGTTTTGATTGAGAGCTAACTCTAGAAGGGGACATGAGGGATGCCCTGGTAGACCTAACCTGAGTAGAAAACCAGAGAGAAGCACGCCAAGTATACTTCCTGCAACAGCTAATCCTCTTCCACAGCAGGATTCTCAATTACATCCAGACTCCCAACCACCTAGGGAATGACTAGAGGACCCTGGGGTAATGCAGGCTACCAGTCATGTCGTGTATAGTGTACACGACGTAGAATAGAGTAAGGGTCATCAGAACCTTTCAGATGCTGAGGGGGAGGAAATCCAAAAAGTTCGAGGTGAAGTAGACACTCCAGTGATATGCTTGATTTTGGGACAGTATCAGGTTTCAGCTCTTGTAGACAAAGGTAGTGTAGCAACATTGATGAAAGAGAGTACAGCAAATAGATTTCGAATAAAGATTAGCAGGTGCCGACATTCATTGCACTCAGTATCCAACCGTAAGTTAACCGTTGTTGGCCAAGTTTCCTCAGTAGTGCATATCGCCCCCGAGACAAGCCTAGTGCAACGATTTCTAGTGGTCCCAGACTAGTATCTATCAACAGAAGTGCTCATGGGTGTGGACTTAACTGGTAGGGTGATTTTCACTTGGGACTGAGATGGTCAGGTGATGCATTGGGGTGGTCAGCAGTACGAGGTCCGAAATAAGCTTTGCCAGACAGTGACTAGAATAAAGTTCCGGTCTAACCATAAGAGAAAAGCAGAAGGAGAGCTAGTACAAGTGAAGTGTAGGACCATGGTACCTGCACAGACAGTTATGTCAGTACTCATTGCGTTAAAAGACAGAAACCCTGGAGATGTCTTACATGTTAGTAAATTTCAGAAGGCCAGGGGTAAAACTTCATTAGCACCAAATTGTTGCGTGAGAATTAGTGAGAACGGGACATGCCATTTACCCATTACCAACGTAACCAAGGGGCCAGTGAAGTTAAACCCAAGACAAGTGTTGGGGACATACCATGTTGTTGACAAGTTGAGTATTAATTATCTTAGCCCCAAAGAACAGGACAGAAGTCCACCCTAATTAGTGCAACCAGAAGGCGAGGCAGAAGGAGACCTTGTGGCCCCAGTAGTTCAGGTCGATAATGCTTTGTTACCCCACATGGATCAGGCACAGGATGGGAGTGAACGACGTGCTGCACTTAATTCAACTCTCACAGGGCTTAAGTGGTCACATTTGTCTCAGTCACAGAGGGACAAATTGAGAGAATTGATATTGAAAAATCATGCACTGTTCATTCTCGGTCCGAAGGAAATTGGCACCCTTAAAGTACCTGAAGCCCAAATTGATACTATCGACTCTGAACCTGTGTGTATGCTCTTGTATTGGCACCCTGAGCAAGCAAGGAGGAAAATTTCCGAGATGATCAACGAGATGATTGATAAGGATGTGATTGAGGAATCAAACGCTGCACAGTTAACCCCCATAGTCTTAGTCAGCAAGCCGGATGGCAGTAAAAGGATGTGTATTGATTATCAGGCTCCTAATAAAGTCAAGATAGGTATCCAACCCCTACTCCGATTAGATGCCTTAGTAGAGGAAAGTGCTGGGAAAAAGTTTTACTGCACCCTTGATATGAAAGACACCTACCTCCAAGTTCGGTTGGATGAGAGCTCTTGAGACATGACAGCTTTTTCTGAAGGGGGTAATTTGTTTAAATACAATCGCTTACCTTTCGGATTCTCTGTAAGTCCAGCTATTTTCATGAGGAAAATGCTTCAAGTGTTAGCCTCTTTAGTTAGAGAAGGTTGGTGCTGTAACTACCTAGATGATGATGTGATTTGGTCAGACTCTTTCGATCAGATGCTAGACCGACTGAAGATTACCTTTGGAAGATTAACCGAGTTTGGAATGAAGCTGAATGTTAGTAAATGCTCTTTCATAATGTGGGAAATTAAGTTCTTGGGACATGTAATGTTGGAGAAAGGAGTACGACCTGACAGTAACAATCTTGAAGCCATTGAACAGATGTCACGACCAACGAAAGCCAAGGAAGTGAGACGTTTTGTGGGCAAGTGTAACCTTTATTGCAAACACATTCCTGATTTTGCTGCCATTGACAGTCCTCTCACTAGTTTGCTTAGGAAGGACACAATTTTTGAATGGTCAGAGAAGTGTGAGAATGCAATCTTAGTACTTAAACAAAAGTTAGTGTCAGCTCCAGTGCTTGTAAAGGCAGATTTAACTAAACCGTTCAAGTTACACACAGATGCTAGTGACTCGCACATTGGCGGAGCTCTTATGCAGCTGGAGGACGGGAAAGATCTGAGACCTATTGGATATTTTCTAAAGAAGCTTACCCCGACAGAAAAAAGATACTCAGTAACAGACAAGGAGGCATGGCAATAGTGAGTGCATGTAGGTTTTTCAGCTACTCTTTGTGGTGCAAACCCTTTTCCATCATTACTGGCCATAGACTGTTAACCACCATTTTTAAGAAAAAGACCAAATGCTCACATATGTCGTGTTATTTGTTGGAGATTAGAGACTACGATTTTGTGATAAAATATATTAAGGGTGTGAATCATTATGTCCCAGATGCTTTGAGTAGACCAGTAGGAGCAATCGAGGAGGCCTCAGATATAACACACCCTAATGCAGAATTTCAATGGTTGGGCCTTATGATGGACAAGATCGGGGAAGCCCAGAGAGCAGACCTGAGGTGGAGGCAGGTAATTCAGTATTTAAAGGGAGGTCAGTTACCCAGGAAGTTGTTTGGTAATCGTCCCATTTACGTTTTCGAAGTGAACGAGGAGATTCTGTATGTCTGAAGAGAAGAAATGGGAAAGTCTAGATTGTGCTTGGTACCACCCAAGTCTTTAGTGGCTATTGCCTGGTCAGTTGTTCATAACCCTTCACGCCTAGGGGAATGCAAGACAGTAGCCAAGGCAAGGCAGTTTTTCTATTGGCCATCTTTATTGACCAATGTGTGGCATTTTGCTAAATCATGCAAGTCATGTCAGCAGTCCAAGGGTCATGGGAAGATCGTGCACCATTTTAAGGAATTGCCACCAGTAGATGATAATGGTCAGAGGGTTGCAATAGATCTCATAGATTTGCATAATAGTAGGAGTGGTCACAGGTATTGTCTCACGGTGATCGACCATTTTTCTAGGTATCTACATATCTATCCCGCTTCGTACAAAATCCTCCAAACCATTGCTGAAGAATTTAAGAAGGACATCTGTAAGTATGGCAAGCCACAGGTAATTATCATGGACAACGGAGGAGAATTCACCAGTGCAGAGTTTAGAGATTATTGTAGGAGAGCCGAGATTAAGCAAGGATTCTGTCTACTCTACCATCCTCGAGGCAATTCAGTTATTGAGAGAGCACATAGGACCTTAAAGACGGTACTGGCAACCTTGAGCCAAGAATACCCAGATGCATGGCTCATGCACATGTGCGACACTGAGAAAGCATTGAACAAAGCAGTGCATACGTCCCTAGATACATCGCCATTCTTTGCTTTTTATGGACGTCATCCAAATCGCGAGGTAGGAGATTTGCAGTTGCCTAGTCATGAAGACTATGTAGAGAAAATAGATGTCAAACAAATGCTCGAGGAGACACAATGCCGGATGTCAGCAGGATACCTTAACAGGGCAAATAAGGTATGTAGGAATGACTCTCTAGAAGCAGGTGAATTAGTTTGGATCTATGTCAAGGAATGCTTGCCTGATACGGCATCAAAGCTAAAAAAAAGTGGCAGGGTCCTTACAAGATTGTCAAAGTTATCAATCAGGGTAGAGCCTGTCAGTTAGAAAATGTGTTTGATGGCACCATCCTTAGTAGGGCAACTAAAAAGGTCAAAAGATATGTTGAAAGAGATGCCTTATTGAGTAGGGTGGATTGTAAGTTTTTCACTGGTGAGGACGAGAAGGAGATATTGCCTAGTGTAAGATCCTGGAGACCACTTGAGAGATTGCAGTACATGTAGATGATGGGTTTATGGTGTATATATTGTATATACTCAATTTTTTTTTTCCTCAGAGCACGTCTTGTCCTTGCCTTAACTGGCTGGGAACATGGAGTTAGGTATGCCTTTCCAGGTCTCTCCAGACTGTACGTGTGTATTTATTTATTTATTTCCAGTACCTATGGGTTATAATTTTGGGTTGATTAATAGGACTGGGAAGTTGTTTTAGGGTATGTCCAGCCTTTGGAGAGATAAGGCGTGGAAGCTGTGTGTTGTCAGATCAAGTAGACTGTAGCACCAGTCAAGCAGGGCAGTACTCCCGAGGTGGATGGTGTCACGGGGTTTTTCTAATAACACAGTACTTTTGAAATATATGGTTAAATATTATTTGATTGATAATAATATTCAATAATAATGAAGAGCAGAGACAATGATTGTCTTGCTACATCAAGCAACGATTACTTTACGCTGACTTGCTACGATTCTCTAAGATCGAGAATTTATAAACTTTCTCAACAGTACACAGCAGAGACTAATTACTCACAGTTGCTGAATTACTGTACTGTTAGCCTCTGGAGAAAGTTACTTCACCCCTGACAATAAATAACTAATACTAATAATAATAACATCAGGTTCTTGCTGATCCATTAACTCCTGGCACAACGGATTTTAAGTTAATACAACAAGACTGGTCTAAGTACCAGTTATGAAAGCAAACGTTTATGCCAGCTAGGAGCTATATGGAAAATAAGCTTAATTTGGATTAAATGAAGCAAGATTTTACTTTACATTGAGCTCAAGGAAGGAACTGTTAAATTTATTAATCACAAAAAAATAAATTTAACGTTACAATTCAAATCAAATTAAATGAGACGCACTCACTCACTCACACAATAGCTAAATACTTACGCCTAGAAAAAAACACCTTAACTAAGCTCTTAAAACTAGGATTATACAAAAGGAAATACCGGTCGATGAATGCTATGTATCACCCGGGGGGGGGGGAGGACTGGATTAACTATGAAGTGGAGTTTGGGTACTAGCTGACCTCTCACACTGCTGGCACAGGACCTTCCTCCGTCACAACAAACACTCGACTGAGTAAGTCGTGGGAACAAAAGGGAGCAGTACGCCACATTTTCTAACGGTCAGAGGCAAGCAGAGACGAACAATAAAGAACAATAGTATCGCTCAGTACAGCACTTAGTGACGTGCATTAAATCGGTCACTTTTGAAAACGGTGACGAATGTTTTGAAAAGTATACTCCGAAATGGAGGGAGAAACGGTTAGCTGAGCGATACACAGTGAGTTTTCCACCAATAGTTCGTGGCTTCTCACAAAAGGGAAATGTCGCGAATTGATTCGTGACATTACGCCCTTACAAAGTTAAATTTTTTCCTTATGGGAAAAAATTTGTGGATGTATATATATATATATATATATATATATATATATATATATATATATATGTACACATCCTAACTCAGTTACACAAGATTCACACTGTGGTGTGTGTGCTATCCTGCTACAGGAGAAAGTCGCAGTCGCCAGTGATCGAAAAAACCTCGTATTTACGTTAATAGAAACAAGCTTGAGGGAAAAACTCCGTGACGACTGTGAAAATCCTGTACTCAGGTCAAACTGAGCGAAAGTTTGCTACATTTACATTAACAACTAATTGTTATGTAGTGTAGTGTATGTAATACACGGTGTAGGTGTGACAGTTGTAGTGTAACTGTACCTACGTGTAAAATGACACAGTAATACAAATTTATAGTAAAATAATGATGACGAGGCAGAAGAGAAGGGGCGGCAGCATGCAACAGGAACGGCCAGCTGATCTGCACGGCAATGCTGCACCCACCAGCTACACCTGTGAAAGGAATTAAGGTGGAGCATCAAAACTGTTATTTTTGTCTGTCTCTCTCTCTCTCTCTGCCTAGCAATCAGTACTTACGTCATTATTAACCAGGAAACGTAATTCTTGAATTCACAAATTGCTTAGAACCCTTCTAGCTTACTGGTTAACGCTTATTAACCAGGAAATGTGCCAATTCTTGAATTACTCAAATCTCTTAGAATAGGGAGTTTACTAGTTAACCTAACATTATTAACCAGGAAACGTGCCAGTTCTTGAATTCACAAATTGCTTAGAATGGGCGGTTTACTGGTTAACCTAACTCTACACTTACGAGTAATACAGGAAGCTGAAAATCGCTACGCAATCTCGGGCAGGTCACGTTTTAACACCCACCGTGGGTGTGAACACTCATGTGGGTAATGTGCATTCTCCGGGAATCCTCAGAGAGGCCCACAGCTCGAGACATTCCACAGGGTAATTCATACACAGCCTCGGACTGTCTCTGCAAGGTTCTCAAACTTCCCCCTTAACTTATGGTATACAAGCCCTGGATATACTGGATATAGAAGCCCTGGATATACTGTGTCCTGTAGGGCCAACGAGTGAGACGTCTGGTCTACACTTTTAACTGGGAACCAGGCTGGTCCTTGGATTACTCAAATCTCTTAGGCCGCCTATTTACGGAACCCAACATACAACAGTTGCTAGTTAGTAAGCAGTTAGTAGGTGAGACATCAGGTCTACACCCACATTACCACTACCCTGTCTCTCAACTGACTCAGAGATTTCAGGTGTGGTCAGAAAAGGCACAGGAAGGGCATGTCCCTGATTAGTGGTGTTACTTTGACACACACTGCAGGAACGGACAAAACTATCTATGTCTCGTCAAATCCCTGGCCAGAAAAAGTCAGCTCGGATACGGCCCTGGGTCTTCCTTTTTGCCCATGTGACCTCCTGAGGCTGAACAATGACCCCATTCTAACACTGCTGGGCGGTACTTGGCGGGAACGACAAACTGCAGTCGAACCTCGCCCTCGGGTGTTCGTGACTCACGGTAGAGCCGTCCTTGTTTGTGAAGGAACTTGGCTCGACCTCCCCGTGAATACTTTATCACTCGACCCTTTTGTTTGTTCCGCACGGCAGCAAGTGTCGGGTCAGAATGTTGTTCTTGTACAACAAGTTGACTACACATCAGATCTTGCGGCGATTCAATGATCACTGGGGTGACACAGTCTGGAGCCTCAGCCATGGCTCGTGTTACCGCAGGGGCCGAAGTCTGAGTAGCGTCATCGGAGCAACTACCCTTGACTCCATTAATATTTCCGATGATGAGGTCAAATAAAGGTTCTGGCATCACAACTGCAAGTGTCGTACCAGTATAAAATGGAGATGCCACCTGGATACATGCCTCAGGGAACAATCTCACTGATCCATCAATAAGGTTTGCATGGATCTGTCGACCTGTATACTGCTCAGGCCGAACTAAACTCTGCTTAACAGAGCAACCTGAGGAACCATTGTCTCTCAGGACCTTCACAGGAATGCCTCCCACAAACCCTGGCTGAACAAGGAAGGTACTGTCACCTGTGGGAGGGCCTGTGGAGGAAGCAGCTAGCCACTCATGAGGCTGCTGACTTGATGTGGCAAACATTGTCCCTTGAGGAGAAGATGGAACATTGGCCATCTGTGGAGGGGGGTTCACTGTCACTGTGGGACTAGTGAACTGTGGGGAAGTACCCATACTGGTAGGGACGTGACCACCGTGCTGCTGCTGAGGAATGAAGGCTGCATTCGCTTCCTGCCTCTTTTGAGCTGGTGGTGAAAAAGTTTGTCCCAACGGTCGGTTGCGTGGCTGATACTGCTGCTGGTTAGGGTACTTGTTGTACCTCTTCCACTCAGGTTTCTGAGTGTTTTGCCCCTGGTCCTTCCACTGCGGTTTTGGACCTTGGCCATTACTCTGAGAACGGCCTTGGTGCTGGGATTCACTCTGAGACGGCTTCCCAGACTTGGCAGTATCTTTTCTGCTCCAGGTGTTTTGCTTACGAGCTTGATACCCGTATGCAGTAAAGAATGCGTCAGCCTTCTCTACCATTTGGCTGGTATCTTTCACCTGGCAGATCTTAAGCTGTGCTATGAGCTCAGCAGGCCACGACCTCTCTAGCTGTGTACGCAGCATAAGGTCAATTATCCCCTCACGCGTGGAAGGAGTTTCATCTTTCTCCATCCACTCACCTAGGTAAGCAGTGAGACGGTCGAGGAACTGAACAGCTGTCTCCTTGTCTTGGAGACGAGCTCGCATGAACTGAGCTTTGGCGTCGTCTACTGTGAGACCATACGCCTTAATGAGTTCAGCTTTCATCACTTCATACGTGAGATTGTCTCCACGAATTCTGTGGAGAATATCGAGGGCAGGGCCCTCAAACAGGCTAAGAAACTGAAGCCACTTAGCTGCATCATCGAGCTGGTAAAGCTGAGCCATGTCTTCAAATCGAGCTATGTATGGCTCGATTCGCTCGCCATCTTTGTATGGGGGAAGCTTGATGTGTGGGGTCGCCATAACATGTGCAGGGAGAGCGCTCGTGGAGCTTGAACCAACTGCACCAGATGTATCTGAACCCAAGGAATCTCGCTTGAGCTTCAGCACTTCAAGTTCATGTTTTTCTCGTGCTTCTCGCTCGGCACGTTCGTGTTCTCGTTCTCTGTCTCGTTGTTCACGCTCGTGTTCGCGCTGTTCTCGCTCGTATTCGCGCTGTTCTCGCTCGTATTCGCGCTGTTCTCGCTCGTATTCGCGCTGTTCTCGCTCGTATTCGCGCTGTATCTTACGCTCTTCGCAGGCATCATTCTCGCGCTGCTGCTCCTGATTATGACGTTAGAGTATGTATTCTTTAATTTCAGTTGGGTCTGTAAGACTCATATCTTTGGCTTCCTGTAAAAATATGGTGGTAGCCATGTCGCTAACTCAATCTAAATAACTAGCGACTCAGTACTGATTGCTGCTTCGCAAACGAATGCTAATAAACACAAGTAAAGAGTACAGACACAAGCTAGTGGTGACCAGTCTTATCCAGTTAACTGGCAAAGAATAAATCAAAAATGTAAATGACTGGGAAGACTATTGTCAATAATAAACACAATGGGTACGGTGACTTCCCAGGAGCGAATAAAATCGTCTGGCGTTACCAAAAATAAACTAGAGTTAAGTATTCTATTGATTAACAAAGCAAAATTCACTTGCTAAATTAAGGGTAAACACCAGTAAGCTTGTGCCTATAAACTTTAATGGTAAATACCTAAATATGAATGAGTGAGCACTATCTCGTGAATAGCTTTAGAGCTAGGAGTTAATATCCTGGAATGAGGTCGCCAATTGTCACGGGGTTTTTCTAATAACACAGTAATTTTAGAATATATGGTTAAATATTATTTGATTGATAATAATATTCAATAATATTGAAGAGCAGAGACAATGATTGTCTTGCTACATCAAGCAACGATTACTTTACGCTGCCTTCCTACGATTCTCTAAGATCGAGAATTTATAAACTTTCTCAACAGTACACAGCAGAGACTAATTACTCACAATTGCTGAATTACTGTACTGTTAGCCTCTGGAGAAAGTTACTTCACCCCTGACAATAAATAACTAATACTAATAATAATAACATCAGGTTCTTGCTGATGCATTAACTCCTGGCACAACGGATTTTAAGTTAATACAACAAGACTGGTCTAAGTACCAGTTATGAAAGCAAACGTTTATGCCAGCTAGGAGCTATATGGAAAATAAGCTTAATTTGGATTAAATGAAACAAGATTTTACTTTACATTGAGCTCAAGGAAGGAACCGTTAAATTTATTAATCACAAAAAAATAAATTTAACGTTACAATTCAAATCAAATTAAATGAGACACACTCACTCACTCACACAATAGCTAAATACTTACGCCTAGAAAAAAACACCTTAACTAAGCTCTTAAAACTAGGACTATACAAAAGGAAATACCGGTCGATGAATGCTATGTATCACCCGGGGTGGGGGGGGACTGGATTAACTGTGAAGTGGAGTTTGGGTACTAGCTGACCTCTCACACTGCTGGCACAGGACCTTCCTCCGTCACAACAAACACTCGATTGAGTAAGTCGTGGGAACAAAAGGGAGCAGTACGCCGCATTTTCTAACGGTCAGAGGCAAGCAGAGACGAACAATAAAGAACAATAGTATCGCTCAGTACAGCACTTAGTGACGTGCATTATATCGGTCACTTTTGAAAACGGTGACGAATGTTTTGAAAAGTATACTCCGAAATGGAGGGAGAAACGGTTAGCTGAGCGATACACAGTGAGTTTTCCACTAATAGTTCGTGGCTTCTCACAAAAGGGAAATGTCGCGAATTGATTCGTGACATTACGCCCTTACAAAGTTAAATTTTTTCCTTATGGGAAAAAATTTGTGGATGTATGTATATATATATATGTACACATCCTAACTCAGTCACACAAGATTCACACTGTGGTGTGTGTGCTATCCTGCTACAGGAGAAAGTCGCAGTCGCCAGTGAGCGAAAAAACCTCGTATTTACGTTAATAGAAACAAGCTTGAGGGAAAAACTCCGTGACGACTGTGAAAATCCTGTACTCAGGTCAAACTGAGCGAAAGTTCGCTACATTTACATTAACAACTAATTGTTATGTAGTGTAGTGTATGTAATACACGGTGTAGGTGTGACAGTTGTAGTGTAACTGTACCTACGTGTAAAATGACACAGTAATACAAATTTATAGTAAAATAATGATGACGAGGCAGAAGAGAAGGGGCGGCAGCATGCAACAGGAACGGCCAGCTGATCTGCACGGCAATGCTGCACCCACCAGCTACACCTGCGAAAGGAATTAAGGTGGAGCATCAAAACTGTTATTTCTGTCTGTCTCTCTCTCTCTCTCTGCCTAGCAATCAGTACTTATGTCATTATTAACCAGGAAACGTAATTCTTGAATTCACAAATTGCTTAGAACCCTTAAAGCTTACTGGTTAACGCTTATTAACTAGGAAATGTGCCAATTCTTGAATTACTCAAATCTCTTAGAACAGGCAGTTTACTAGTTAACCTAACATTATTAACCAGGAAACGTGCCAGTTCTTGAATTCACAAATTGCTTAGAATGGGCGGTTTACTGGTTAACCTAACTCTACACTTACGAGTAATACAGGAAGCTGAAAATCGCTACGCAATCTCGGGCAGGTCACGTTTTAACACCCACCGTGGGTGTGAACACTCATGTGGGTAATGTGCATTCTCCGGGAATCCTCAGAGAGGCCCACAGCTCAAGACATTCCACAAGGTAATTCATACACAGCCTCGGACTGTCTCTGCAAGGTTCTCAAACTTCCCCCTTAACTTATGGTATACAAGCCCTGGATATACTGGATATAGAAGCCCTGGATATACTGTGTCCTGTAGGGCCAACGAGTGAGACGTCTGGTCTACACTTTTAACTGGGAACCAGGCTGGTCCTTGGATTACTCAAATCTCTTAGGCCGCCTATTTACGGAACCCAACATACAACAGTTGCTAGTTAGTAAGCAGTTAGTAGGTGAGACATCAGGTCTACACCCACATTACCACTACCCTGTCTCTCAACTGACTCAGAGATTTCAGGTGTGGTCAGAAAAGGCACAGGAAGGGCATGTCCCTGATTAGTGGTGTTACTTTGACACACACTGCAGGAACGGACAAAACTATCTATGTCTCGTCAAATCCCTGGCCAGAAAAAGTCAGCTCGGATACGGCCCTGGGTCTTCCTTTTTGCCCATGTGACCTCCTGAGGTTGAACAATGACCCCATTCTAACACTGCTGGGCGGTACTTGGCGGGAACGACAAACTGCAGTCGAACCTCGCCCTCGGGTGTTCGTGACTCACGGTAGAGCCGTCCTTGTTTGTGAAGGAACTTGGCTCGACCTCCCCGTGAATACTTTATCACTCGACCCTTTTGTTTGTTCCGCACGGCAGCAAGTGTCGGGTCAGAATGTTGTTCTTGTACAACAAGTTGACTACACATCAGATCTTGCGGCGATTCAATGATCACTGGGGTGACACAGTCTGGAGCCTCAGCCATGGCTCGTGTTACCGCAGGGGCCGAAGTCTGAGTAGCGTCATCGGAGCAACTACCCTTGACTCCATTAATATTTCCGATGATGAGGTCAAATAAAGGTTCTGGCATCACAACTGCAAGTGTCGTACCAGTATAAAATGGAGATGCCACCTGGATACATGCCTCAGGGAACAATCTCACTGATCCATCAATAAGGTTTGCATGGATCTGTCGACCTGTATACTGCTCAGGCCGAACTAAACTCTGCTTAACAGAGCAACCTGAGGAACCATTGTCTCTCAGGACCTTCACAGGAATGCCTCCCACAAACCCTGGCTGAACAAGGAAGGTACTGTCACCTGTGGGAGGGCCTGTGGAGGAAGCAGCTAGCCACTCATGAGGCTGCTGACTTGATGTGGCAAACATTGTCCCTTGAGGAGAAGATGGAACATTGGCCATCTGTGGAGGGGTGTTCACTGTCACTGTGGGACTAGTGAACTGTGGGGAAGTACCCATACTGGTAGGGACGTGACCACCGTGCTGCTGCTGAGGAATGAAGGCTGCATTCGCTTCCTGCCTCTTTTGAGCTGGTGGTGAAAAAGTTTGTCCCAACGGTCGGTTGCGTGGCTGATACTGCTGCTGGTTAGGGTACTTGTTGTACCTCTTCCACTCAGGTTTCTGAGTGTTTTGCCCCTGGTCCTTCCACTGCGGTTTTGGACCTTGGCCATTACTCTGAGAACGGCCTTGGTGCTGGGATTCACTCTGAGACGGCTTCCCAGACTTGGCAGTATCTTTTCTGCTCCAGGTGTTTTGCTTACGAGCTTGATACCCGTATGCAGTAAAGAATGCGTCAGCCTTCTCTACCATTTGGCTGGCATCTTTCACCTGGCAGATCTTAAGCTGTGCTATGAGCTCAGCAGGCCACGACCTCTCTAGCTGTGTACGCAGCATAAGGTCAATTATCCCCTCACGCGTGGAAGGAGTTTCATCTTTCTCCATCCACTCACCTAGGTAAGCAGTGAGACGGTCGAGGAACTGAACAGCTGTCTCCTTGTCTTGGAGACGAGCTCGCATGAACTGAGCTTTGGCGTCGTCTACTGTGAGACCATACGCCTTAATGAGTTCAGCTTTCATCACTTCATACGTGAGATTGTCTCCACGAATTCTGTGGAGATTATCGAGGGCAGGGCCCTCAAACAGGCTAAGAAACTGAAGCCACTTAGCTGCATCATCGAGCTGGTAAAGCTGAGCCATGTCTTCAAATCGAGCTATGTATGGCTCGATTCGCTCGCCATCTTTGTATGGGGGAAGCTTGATGTGTGGGGTCGCCATAACATGTGCAGGGAGAGCGCTCGTGGAGCTTGAACCAACTGCACCAGATGTATCTGAACCCAAGGAATCTCGCTTGAGCTTCAGCACTTCAAGTTCATGTTTTTCTCGTGCATCTCGCTCGGCACGTTCGTGTTCTCGTTCTCTGTCTCGTTGTTCACGCTCGTGTTCGCTCTGTTCTCGCTCGTATTCGCGCTGTTCTCGCTCGTATTCGCGCTGTTCTCGCTCGTATTCGCGCTGTTCTCGCTCGTATTCGCGCTGTATCTTACGCTCTTCGCAGGCATCATTCTCGCGCTGCTGCTCCTGATTATGCCGTGAGAGTATGTATTCTTTAATTTCAGTTGGGTCTGTAAGACTCATATCTTTGGCTTCCTGTAAAAATATGGTGGTAGCCATGTCGCTAACTCAATCTAAATAACTAGCGACTCAGTACTGATTGCTGCTTCGCAAACGAATGCTAATAAACACAAGTAAAGAGTACAGACACAAGCTAGTGGTGACCAGTCTTATCCAGTTAACTGGCAAAGAATAAATCAAAAATGTAAATGACTTGGAAGACTATTGTCAATAATAAACACAATGGGTACGGTGACTTCCCAGGAGCGAATAAAATCGTCTGGCGTTACCAAAAATAAACTAGAGTTAAGTATTCTATTGATTAACAAAGCAAAATTCACTTGCTAAATTAAGGGTAAACACCAGTAAGCTTGTGCCTATAAACTTTAATGGTAAATACCTAAATATGAATGAGTGAGCACTATCTCGTGAATAGCTTTAGAGCTAGGAGTTAATATCCTGGAATGAGGTCGCCAATTGTCACGGGGATTTTCTAATAACACAGTAATTTTAGAATATATGGTTAAATATTATTTGATTGATAATAATATTCAATAATATTGAAGAGCAGAGACAATGATTGTCTTGCTACATCAAGCAACGATTACTTTACGCTGCCTTCCTACGATTCTCTAAGATCGAGAATTTATAAACTTTCTCAACAGTACACAGCAGAGACTAATTACTCACAATTGCTGAATTACTGTACTGTTAGCCTCTGGAGAAAGTTACTTCACCCCTGACAATAAATAACTAATACTAATAATAATAACATCAGGTTCTTGCTGATGCATTAACTCCTGGCACAACGGATTTTAAGTTAATACAACAAGACTGGTCTAAGTACCAGTTATGAAAGCAAACGTTTATGCCAGCTAGGAGCTATATGGAAAATAAGCTTAATTTGGATTAAATGAAACAAGATTTTACTTTACATTGAGCTCAAGGAAGGAACTGTTAAATTTATTAATCACAAAAAATAAATTTAACGTTACAATTCAAATCAAATTAAATGAGACACACTCACTCACTCACACAATAGCTAAATACTTACGCCTAGAAAAAAACACCTTAACTAAGCTCTTAAAACTAGGACTATACAAAAGGAAATACCGGTCGATGAATGCTATGTATCACCCGGGGTGGGGGGGGACTGGATTAACTGTGAAGTGGAGTTTGGGTACTAGCTGACCTCTCACACTGCTGGCACAGGACCTTCCTCCGTCACAACAAACACTCGACTGAGTAAGTCGTGGGAACAAAAGGGAGCAGTACGCCGCATTTTCTAACGGTCAGAGGCAAGCAGAGACGAACAATAAAGAACAATAGTATCGCTCAGTACAGCACTTAGTGACGTGCATTAAATCGGTCACTTTTGAAAACGGTGACGAATGTTTTGAAAAGTATACTCCGAAATGGAGGGAGAAACGGTTAGCTGAGCGATACACAGTGAGTTTTCCACTAATAGTTCGTGGCTTCTCACAAAAGGGAAATGTCGCGAATTGATTCGTGACAGATGGAAAGCTGATGACAGGGAGTGCTGGAGCTCCCGTTTCATCAGCCCTCAGGACTAGTTCCTGACCATCCCCCTTTGCTGACCTTTTTCAGTGTCTCAGTTACACAGAGAGTAGGCCAGCATGCTCTCCAGTACAAATTTCTCTAACTATCTACACCAAACTACATGCACAGTACACACTACACTTCCTATTCAAAATTTAACTAAAATGGCGTCTCTTTACCAAACCTCGGAGTCCCCAGGGGGGGGGACCATAAATGTCCCCACCATCCACCCCTCTCCCGGTGATGACTCGAGGTGCCTGGAACCACTGTCTGACTCTCTTCTTCTTCATTTCTGCAACATTCACGGCCTTTCCTCTAACCTTTGCTCTGTTGAGCACCACCTCTTCTCCTCTAAACCTCACCTTCTTTTTCTAACGGAGACTCAGCTGTCTGAGGCAACTGACAGCAAACCCTTTTCTGTATCCTCCTACTTTCTCTATGCTAATTTCAAAGCCAAAGGTGGCTGTTGTGTATATATACGCGACGACTTATCTTGCTCTCGTGTTCCTGAACTCGATTCTTCTGAATTCTCTACACTCTGGCTTCGGCTTTCCTGTCATTCTCTGACTAAATATATCTGTGCTGTTTACTTATCCCCTAATTCTACTGACTATCAAAAATTCTTCGATTATCTTACTTCTACGATGGAACACATTCTATCCATTTCTCCTTTCTCTGAAATCTCCATTCTAGGAGATTTCAATGTTCACCACCACCTTTGGCTCTCCTCTCCTTTCACGGATCCACCTGGTGAACAAGCCTACATCTTTTCTATCCTTAATGACCTAGAACAGCTTGTACAGCACCCTACCCGTATCCCTGACCACCTTGGATAGAGCTTCAACATACTTGACCTCTTCCTCACAACTAATCCTTCTGCTTACTCTGTTAATCTTTTCTCTCCGTTGGGCTCCTCCGATCACAACCTTATTACCTTAACCTGTCCTATCACTCCGGTACGGCCTGTGGACCCTCCAGGGAAATGTCGTCTGTGGCATTTTGGAGCTGCGGACTTGGAGGACCTCAGGCAGTACTTCTTTGATTTTCCCTGGAATGATTATTGCTTCCATGGCCGTGAGCCATCTGAGTGTGCCTTGCGCATTATGGAGGTTATTCTCTCGGGCATGGAAGCATACATTCCTTTCTCATATCCTTTCACTAACGCAAGAAAGCCTTGGATTAATCACGCTTGTTCTAATGCTGTCCGCAAGAAGGAGAGGGCCTACAAAAGATACCGGAGCCAACCCACCCCTGAATCACATCATCTTTACGTTTCTGCCCAGAATCGTGCTAACTCTGTTCTTCGCTCTACTAAAAATAATTTCATCCATACTAAATGCTCTCAACTCTCCAACTCGAATTCTTCCCGCTCCTTCTGGCACCTTGCCAAAAATCTTTCTAACAACTTTACCTCATCATCCTTCCCTTGTCTTTTCTACTCTGATGGTTCTGTAGCTATTTCTTCTACTGATAAAGCAGATCTCTTCGCAGAGACTTTCTCCTCCAATTCCACCTTAGACGATTCCGGTGCTGTTCCTCCATCACTTCCCCCCTCAGACTTCCTCATGGCTGACATTAAAATTTCTTCAGTTGGTGTATTTTCTGCCATCACTGGCCTCAGTACTAACAAGGCATATGGGCCTGATGGGGTCCCTCCTGTTGTTTGTGCTTCTGTGCTTACACTCTGCCTAGGCAAACTCTTTCGCCTTTGTCTGTCAACCTGTACCTTTCCTTCTTGCTGGAAGTTTGCTCTCATTCAGCCAGTCCCAAAGAAGGGTGACCACTCCCAACCCTCCAACTATCGTCCAATTGCTTTAACGTCCTGTATTTCAAAAGTTTTCGAGTCAATTCTCAATAGAAAAATTTTAAGGCATCTTTCCTATCACAAGCTTCTTTCCGATCGTCAGTACGGATTCCGTCAGGGACGCTCCACTGGCGATCTTCTCACCTACCTTTCAGACTCCTGGTCATCCTCCTTTCGGGACTTTGGCGAAAGCTTTGCCATTGCACTTGACATCTCAAAGGCTTTCGATCGAGTCTGGCATAAATCTTTACTTTCCAAACTGCCCTCCTACGATTTCTATCCTTCTATCTGTGCCTTCATCGCTAGCTTCCTTTCTGGTCGTTCTATAGCCGCTGTTGTAGACGGCCATCATTCTTCTCCTAGATCTATCAACAGTGGTGTTCCTCAGGGCTCTGTCCTATCACCAACTCTTTTCCTTTTATTCATCAATGATCTTCTAAGATGTACATCTAACCCTATCCACTCATACGCTGATGACTCCACCCTTCACCTTTCCATTCTGTTCCCGCAACGCCATCTCAACAGTTACTTCAGCAAACAAGGGATGAGGCTATGGCACACCTAATGTCTGACTTGGCTTGTATCTCTGACTGAGGTAAAAATAATATGGTTGTTTTTAATGCATCTAAGACTCAGTTCCTACACCTATCAACCCGACAAAATCTTCCACAGGTATACCCCCTAATGTTTAATAATATTCAGCTTAATCCTGTATCATCCTTGAACATGCTTGGGGTTTCATTTACTCGGGACTTATCTTGGAAAGATCATATTACATCTCTTGTAAAATTTGCTTCCAAGAGATTGGGTGTGCTAAGCCGACTCCGCTCTTTCTTTACCCCTGCACAGTTGTTGACTCTATACAGGGGTTTTATCTTCCTCTTTGTGGAGTACCACTCTCATGTGTGGGGAGGCTCCCCACATACAGCTCTTCTCAATAGGGTGGAGTCAAAGGCTTTTCGTCTCATTAACTCTCCTCCTCTTATTGACTCCCTTCAACCTCTGTGTCTTCGCCGCACTGTTGCATCTTTATCTCTTTTCTATCGCTACGCACCCGTCTGGCAGCAAACACTCATCCCTTTTCTGTCCAACTCTCTAATGCAAGAGTTAACCGTTACTCCCAGTCTTTCATTTAAGCAACAGGTCAGCTCTGGAACTGTCTCCCTCTGTCTGTATTTCCTGCTGCCTATGATCTCCAGTCTTTCAAATGCAGTGTGTCCAGGCATCTCAAAATGATCGGATCTTGAATTTGGCTCTCTATTGTATTTTGTTTTTCTCTTGGAGGGAACTGTTACTGCGGGCTCATGGCCTTTGGTTCCTTCTTCCTCGCATAAAAAAAAAAAAAGTACACCATGGTGTATAGACTGTCGTTCTTGCCTTGCCTTGACTTTTTTCTTTAGGTTAGATTGTTAGGTTAGTTGGGGAAAACAGGATCCCACAGTTAGGATTTTTTTTGTTCCAGATTTAGGGAATTGTACATGTGAGGGGCAGTTCTACAGTGCCTGAAGGTCTCCACCTGGAGGTTTCCTACTTGCTTTGAGAACCTCAAGCACTGAGTGAATGTAATACCCTAACTGCAGTATAGGAATGCTCAGAGAGAGAGGAGAAGTTTCCAGTTTCTCTATAGGGCCTGGAGAAATTGAACTATGGGGCTCTCGGATGTTAGTAGAGGTAGGTAGGCTTCGCTCGGCCTCTCTGGACAGAACGCAGTGGAGCGGCTCATGTTACTCTTAGCCAAGCACAAAGTTTCTCCTTGTAGCAGGCAGTCTCCCTGTGAGAAATATGCCTGGCGAGTGGCATATGTCGTCGGTTGCATATTGTGAGTAGCATGAGAAAATTTTCTAGTGGTAGATTTTTTTTTTTTTTTTTTTTTTGCAGACAGGATAGCCACCACCAGTTCTCGTGCACGGAACTTATGTAATATTGCATAGTCACAGTATAGGACAGGTTGTGCTGGTGTCTTTGGAGGCGTGTAGATTAGTTCCCGTCATGAGCAAGGAGTATGTGGGACATCCCACAGTAACAATAATGAGAGAGACTGGTCAAGTGGGTGAACTTACGTACAGTGTTTTCTTACGTATGGGTACTGGGTATTTCCGAGGGGTTCAGGTGTAGTCGTCCGAACTTTTGGTCTTCCCTAACTGTGGGCAGATGTATTGCCTAGAAGTGATAATGAGTTATATCTTGTTCATTTTATAACCGAAAGTTCGGTTTAGTGAGAGTGTGGCCAGGTTATGGCTGTTTCTATGTGAACATGATCAGGATGTATATTAAGTTACGTAGTTGCTTAATTCATATATATACTGTATATATATATATATATATATATATATATATATATATATATATATATTGCCAGACGCCTCAATCCAGTTTGGGGTGGCCACAAACAAATCGCCTCCATGTCGCCCTGTCCCCCGCCATTTCACTCCCCTGCTCCCAACTCACACCCCCCTCTCTCATACACCTCTCCACCCCATCTCTCCATGTCATCCTAGGCCTCCGCCTCCCTCTTTCCCCCTCCACCTCACTCACATACACTCTCTTCGTCAGTCTTTGACCATCCATCCACTCCACATGGCCAAACCACCTCAGTGTGTTCCTCATAACGCTTCCTATCACATCCACATCCACACCACAACGCTCCTTTATATCCTCATTCGTCAGCCTGTCTCTCCATGTGACTCCACAGGCTCCTCTTAAATAACTCATTTCCACGGCTCTCACTCTTGACTTGTATATATATATATATATATATATATATATATATATATATATTTGGCTGTAATTTATTAGTATTAAGTCTCTTTAAAATATTAAAATCTCGAGTGGATAGGAATATGTGTCTTTGGTCATGTAATCGAGCATAAGTTACACATATGCAAAGGGGTGTGAGGCACGATGATTTTCTGTGCTTTTTTGATGCAAGGAGGTTGAGAGAGGTTGTTGGAGAGTAATTATTGTAATTAGGGAATGTCATTTTTTTGGCGGGGTAATCACTTGTAAGGGGAAGGGCATCACATTGAGCCTATCACGAGTTCATAGTAATGAAAATTTTAAATTGTGTAAGCCGTCATCCTCTCCCCACCCCCTCTTTCCGCCACGCAATGTTGCTGTACCATGAGCAATGGTGTCTCTCACTCACCGACTGTTAGACATGCCGGGTGATACTTGCTGTAGTTCCTTTCTTTCCCTCCTGCCCCCTCCAGGGAATTCTATAAGTAATTTGATAATATTGATGTTTCATATGTTGATGCGCGAATAAATGATATCCCACAAGTGATATAGTGATGAAAACAGAGAAATAGACTCGGATTACTATCAAGTGTTGTCGTCCCCCAGGAAGTATTGCGTTTGATCATGCAAGGGTGACGCCATTGGCCTCATTTAATGAGCGAGTTCTGAGTTCCCTTGTATACTGTGAGCTGGTTAGTGAGGTATTTCCCATATTTGTGTACCGTACTTTATATTATTATTATTTAATGTGTAACTGGATTATGAGAAGGCTAGCTACAGAGTACTGTCTGGGCCTCAGATGAATGTGTAATTTTTGTGGGCCAAATGTGAGGTGCCCTGGAACTGTGAATTGTTTATTAATATGTGTTGGGATAACTTTGCAATTCAGTACTTATTAGGGCTGTGTTAGTTGTGAGTTAATGTTCGCGTAGTTACTTTGTGAGCCACAGTGATATCGACTCTATGATGTCTTTCATGGTTAGGGTAGGGTTATTCATGCTTATTTATTATAGTACTTTTCTTCTATGTTATTCCTACAATATGTATTATTTTGAGCAGACCTATGCATATGCAGTGCCATGTGTTATTCTGTTTCTGACTGATATGTTAAGTGTTGTAACTCATGTTTCTTTATTGTGAGACTTTCTCGATCATCTAAAGGGATTACTTGCATTAGGTAGAATAGTTATTCATTGTACATATTAACTTCTAGGGGGTCCCAGTGTGGAGGTCAAGGTCCCAGTGTGGAAGTCAGGGTCAAGAATATCAAAGGATTGGGTCAGTGAACTATGAGCTCAGCGGGAGAATTATGGAGAGCCACGTTGGACTGAATCTGGGACAAGGGAACTAAGTTTGTGGAAATTAAAATAAGGGCCATATGTTTGTTGAATAACGTGTCAACTGATTCAGGGTTATTCTGCTAGGCAATTAGATGGGAATTTTTTTTTTTTTTTTTTTTTTGGTCTTGTTAATACACATTTCCTCTCTATCTATCTATCTATTGCCAGACGCCTCAATCCCGTTTGGGGTGGCCACAAACAAATCGCCTCCAAGTCGCCCTGTCCCCCGCCATTTCACTGCCCTGCTCCCAGCTCACACCCCCCTCTCTCATATACCTCTCCACCCCATCCCTCCATCTCATCCTCGGCCTCCCCCTCCCTCTTCCCCCCTCCACCTCACTCACATACATTCTCTTCGTCGGTCTTTCACCCTCCATCCTCTCCACATGGCCAAACCACCTCAGTGTGTTCCTCATAACGCTTCCTATCACATCCACATCCACACCACAATGCTCCTTTATATCCTCTTCGTCAGCCAGTCACTCCACGTGACTCCACAGGCTCCTCTTAAATAACTCATTTCCACTGCTCTCACTCTTGACTTGTGTCCTTCCAACAACGTCCAAGCTTCACTTCCATACGTTAGAGTTGGTATCACAATACTGTCATGTAATAACTTTTTCACTTCCATGCTCACTTCCCTGTTTCTTATCACTGCTTTCAATGAGCCAGCAACCTTTCTTCCCTGCTGTACCCTTTCAAGCACTTCACCCTCCAAACCTCCATCCTTACTCATCACACTACCCAAGTACTTAAACGTACTCACATTTTCCAATTCCTCACCATCCAACCTCATTGTACATTCACTGACTTCACCTCTCTCAAAGACCATCACTTTACTCTTCCCTACATTCACCTTTAGATTCCGTATCTTACACACTCTCTCAAACTCATCCACCAAGCCTTACAGCTCCCCTTCGTCTTCACTCAGCAACACAGTATCATCTGCAAACAACAGTACAGGGAGTTTCCAAACACTATCCTCTCTCATCAGGGCCACTCCAACATCCACTACCTTACCTTGTACCTCTTTTATTACCCCATCCATGTACAGATTAAACAACCATGGAGACATGACACATCCCTGTTTCAACCCAACTTTCAAAGAGAAAAATTCATTTAGTTCACCATCCACACGTACTGCAGCCTTCGCACCATCGTACATACTCTTCACAGCATTCAACAACTCCCCATCTACTCCATATATTCTTAATACTTTCCACAATCCTTGTCTATCCACCCTGTCATATGCTTTCTCCAAATCCATGAAAGCCGCATACAACTTCTTTCCCTTCTCTAGAAACTTTTCCACTAAAGATCTAAGAATGAATATCTGATCTACACAGCCTCTTCCCTTCCTAAAGCCTCCCTGTTCTTCTTCAACTAATTTCTCTGTTCTTTCTCTAACTCTGTCAGTAAGTATCCTACTATACACTTTTCCTATTATACTAAGAAGACAAATGCCCCTATGATTACCACACACTTCTTTTTCCCCTTTCCTTTGTTCAAGGGAATAATTATACCTGACTTCCAATCCTCCGGGACTCTACCTTCCTCCCAGGCCAATCTTCACATCTTCCACATCCATTCTACTACTATCTCTCCCCGATGCTTCAGCATTTCACCACACACTCCATCAATTCCAGGGGCTTTCCCTAATTTAACTTTCTTCATTGCTTCCACAACTTCAGTCCTACTGATTTCTTCCTGTCTTCTCACCTCCCTCCTTCTCCCAGCCATTCCCCAGCCACTTATACTCGCATTACTTCCATCCTTTATGTTCAACATTTCCTTAAAGTGTTCTCTCCATCTGCTCACTTTTTCTCCCTTCTCCACTAGTAATCTACCATTTTTATATTTCACTCCCCTGCTAACGTCACTTCCACCCTGTCTTACTCTTTTCACCTCTTTCCAGAACATTTCCTTACAGTCCCTCCACTTTACACTCAAATTCCTTCCAAATTCCTCATCCACTGTCTTCTTACTCTCTCTTACTAATCTTTTCACCTCTCTCTTTCTTTCTACATATAACTCTCTCTTCCGCCTCTCAGCTTCTTCCACGCCCCAATTTCTCATCCATTCATTGTATGCTTTCTTCTTTTGTGCCACAGCCTGTCTCACCTCTTCAGTCCACCACGCTGTTCCTTGGACCCCCTTCCGTCTTCTCTTCCTTCCACACACCACATCACATGCTGCACATATTTCTTCTGTAAATATCCTACACACACCTTCCATGTCTCCAATCTGCTCCAATTCATATTTGCCCAATCATTCCTCCACTTCTCTCTTATACTCTGCCTTTTTCTCTTCCTCATATATCCTTTCCACTTTCCTTGCAACTACTTCTTCCTCTCGTCTTTCCCTTCTTCTATTCCTCCATCTTACTTGAATTCTAATTCTGGCCACCACCAAGTAGTGGTCAGAAAGTCCACTCCCCCAACCTCTATAAACTCTTGCATCCATTACACATCTTTGCATCCTTTCATCCACACACACATAATCAATCATTGCCTTCCTTTCATTCAGTTCACCACCCACCCTTCTCATCACTCGGCATGTATACCTGTGGATCATTTTATGCCTGAAGAGGGTATTGGCTATCACCAACCCCCTCCCAGCACAAATGTCCACTAACGCACTCCCATTCTCATCTATTTCAGCAGGCACACCCCACTCACCGACTATTCCATCCACCTTCACATTCCCAATTTTACCATTCATATCACCGATCAAAAACACTCTCTCATTCCTTCCAAACTTTTCCATGCACACTTCTACATTTGTCCAGAACTCTTCTCTCACTCTTCTAGCACGATCTTGCGTTGGCGCATACACACACACAGTCGCCCACATTTGTATTCCAACTTTCAACTTTACCCACACAATCCTTGACCCAACTGATCCATACTGTCTTATGCTTTTCTTCCATCTTTTAACTCACAACTATACATACTCCTTCCTTTGCCCTCTCATTCTCACCTACTCCTGCACATATACCCCATCCATACTCCCATTCTCTCACACTTTCTCCTCTCCATTTTGTTTCAGTTATTCCACATACATCCACTTTCGCACCCTCAAGCACCTGGACAATCTCTCTATCTTTCACCTCATCATTCGCTCCCCTTACTCGAACTTTATTGTTTGTATAACCCTTGAGAACTGGTCATAAAGAGTTCACTTAGTAGCTTGTTAATGTGTAACCCAGTAGCATTTGGGGAAATAGCAAAGGTCGGGCTTGGGTCGGCCGAGTTGAAGACTGATCCCGTTATTTTGGCATGCTACCACTCTTAATTTGGTCACTCGGAAAAAAAAAAAAAAAAAAAAAGAGGCTAACAATGGGAGAGAGCCCCCATTGATCTGAGTTCTCGACCATTCCAGCAAGCAATGGTCATTACCAGTGACTTGATTTTTGCCCGCTTTTGACTATGCTAAAGTCTGGATAGTAGAGCATACTCGTACAAGTGGTTTTGCAGTGGTGGGATGATCTATTAATGTGAGGGTAATTAAACTTGTAAGCAATAATTGAGAGGTCATTTAGAGGATTGTCATTAAATCTAATTAAGGGAATAGCTTATCCTCCAATTCTCAAAGGTATATGTACTTGGCATTCAATTATATGAAATGTAGAATTATAGGGTATGCGTATTTGTGGTGTGTACTACTTTGTTGTTGCAGTTGGGCATTTTAATAGTTGAGCTATCACATGTTGGGTTGCTCATGTTTGTATAGTTCATGACGGAGTCCCATGTTGAAAAATTAATTGACTCTGAGACTGAAATGTCTTATGGAGTAGGTGTAAAACAGGAACCATCTGCAGTTGATGAGTGTTTTGAGCGTATTAGAGCATTGGAGGAGATGTTAAGCCCACCTGGACTCACCCCGACCAAGACTGGAGGCCCACCACAGTATACCCCCATAAAGTCTAGAAATCCACAACTCCACAGTGGTTAAATTTGCCCGTAGAAGGTATACAGAGCTCTCAGGGAAATTCGGTAGTACTAGAATGCAAGGATGTTGACGTTCTAAGGATGAGTGAATGTACAGATTACATACTATGACTCTGGTGGACCACTTTCTAATGCAGGTGGAGTCAGTGATTGCTAACTTAGAACAGCAGAAGGTGTTAGTGCTCACCCGTATGGACACAGAGTTGCGTTCATACAGTATGTTCTGGGAGAGTTAAGCTTATGTGAGGCAGGTGGTACTTATGGGGACATTAAGACATTGTTGCAACAGGAGTTTGGAGGTCACGCAGAGATTGCTGATACATCCTGCGAGCTTGCTCAAATAACCTTGAGGACCTACCTAACTGATTTGTTAGATAATTCAAGAATAACTTTAGGGCAATTTGTAGAGAACATCCACATAAATTATTAACCCTCCCAATGTGGAGCAGATGTGGAAGAGAGCTGTGCTACTAAATGTACCCCAAGAAGTTAGGGAACGATTAGAGTTGTTTAAAGACCTGGGAATGGAGGAGACCTTTATTTCAGAATTAGAGAGAGAAAGGGGTTATAGACAATGGCGAACAGTGGCAAAAGTGGTGCATGAACAAGGGTCTGGTGTTAATTATGTTCCAACCCCTACTAGAATCACACGTCCAGTTGCTAGTGACAACACTTGTCCAGTGACTTGAGTACCCATACATCAGGTATCTTTTAAACCTAGACCTACAATGTGGCCTTGTGGGTGGTGTTCAAATGGCAGTAATCATGAATGGGCGAGTTGCCCAAGGAAACCAGAGCTGGGAAGATGTTTTGATTGAGAGCTAACTCTAGAAGGGGACATGAGGGATGCCCTGGTAAACCTAACCTGAGTAGAAAACCAGAGAGAAGCACGCCAAGTATACTTCCAGCAACAGCTAATCCTCTTCCACAGCAGGATTCTCAATTACATCCAGACTCCCAACCACCTAGGGAATGACTAGAGGACCCTGGGGTAATGCAGGCTACCAGTCATGTCGTGTATAGTGTACACGACGTAGAATAGAGTAAGGGTCATCAGAACTTTTCAGATGCTGAGGGGGAGGAAATCCAAAAAGTTCGAGGTGAAGTAGACACTCCAGTGATATGCTTGATTTTGGGACAGTATCAGGTTTCAGCTCTTGTAGACAAAGGTAGTGTAGCAACATTGATGAAAGAGAGTACAGCAAATAGATTTCGAATAAAGATTAGCAGGTGCCGACATTCATTGCACTCAGTATCCAACCGTAAGTTAACCGTTGTTGGCCAAGTTTCCTCAGTAGTGCATATCGCCCCCGAGACAAGCCTAGTGCAACGATTTCTAGTGGTCCCAGACTAGTATCTATCAACAGAAGTGCTCATGGGTGTGGACTTAACTGGTAGGGTGATTTTCACTTGGGACTGAGATGGTCAGGTGATGCATTGGGGTGGTCAGCAGTACGAGGTCCGAAATAAGCTTTGCCAGACAGTGACTAGAATAAAGTTCCGGTCTAACCATAAGAGAAAAGCAGAAGGAGAGCTAGTACAAGTGAAGTGTAGGACCATGGTACCTGCACAGACAGTTATGTCAGTACTCATTGCGTTAAAAGACAGAAACCCTGGAGATGTCTTACATGTTAGTAAATTTCAGAAGGCCAGGGGTAAAACTTCATTAGCACCAAATTGTTGCGTGAGAATTAGTGAGAACGGGACATGCCATTTACCCATTACCAACGTAACCAAGGGGCCAGTGAAGTTAAACCCAAGACAAGTGTTGGGGACATACCATGTTGTTGACAAGTTGAGTATTAATTATCTTAGCCCCAAAGAACAGGACAGAAGTCCACCCTAATTAGTGCAACCAGAAGGCGAGGCAGAAGGAGACCTTGTGGCCCCAGTAGTTCAGGTCGATAATGCTTTGTTACCCCACATGGATCAGGCACAGGATGGGAGTGACCGACGTGCTGCACTTAATTCAACTCTCACAGGGCTTAAGTGGTCACATTTGTCTCAGTCACAGAGGGACAAATTGAGAGAATTGATATTGAAAAATCATGCACTGTTCATTCTCGGTCCGAAGGAAATTGGCACCCTTAAAGTACCTGAAGCCCAAATTGATACTTTCGACTCTGAACCTGTATGTATGCTCTTTTATTGGCACCCTGAGCAAGCAAGGAGGAAAATTTCCGAGATGATCAACGAGATGATTGATAAGGATGTGATTGAGGAATCAAACGCTGCACAGTTAACCCCCATAGTCTTAGTCAGCAAGCCGGATGGCAGTAAAAGGATGTGTATTGATTATCAGGCTCCTAATAAAGTCAAGATAGGTATCCAACCCCTACTCCGATTAGATGCCTTAGTAGAGGAAAGTGCTGGGAAAAAGTTTTACTGCACCCTTGATATGAAAGACACCTACCTCCAAGTTCGGTTGGATGAGAGCTCTTGAGACATGACAGCTTTTTCTGAAGGGGGTAATTTGTTTAAATACAATCGCTTACCTTTCGGATTCTCTGTAAGTCCAGCTATTTTCATGAGGAAAATGCTTCAAGTGTTAGCCTCTTTAGTTAGAGAAGGTTGGTGCTGTAACTACCTAGATGATGATGTGATTTGGTCAGACTCTTTCGATCAGATGCTAGACCGACTGAAGATTACCTTTGGAAGATTAACCGAGTTTGGAATGAAGCTGAATGTTAGTAAATGCTCTTTCATAATGTGGGAAATTAAGTTCTTGGGACATGTAATGTTGGAGAAAGGAGTGCGACCTGACAGTAACAATCTTGAAGCCATTGAACAGATGTCACGACCAACGAAAGCCAAGGAAGTGAGACGTTTTGTGGGCAAGTGTAACCTTTATTGCAAACACATTCCTGATTTTGCTGCCATTGACAGTCCTCTCACTAGTTTGCTTAGGAAGGACACAATTTTTGAATGGTCAGAGAAGTGTGAGAATGCAATCTTAGTACTTAAACAAAAGTTAGTGTCAGCTCCAGTGCTTGTAAAGGCAGATTTAACTAAATCGTTCAAGTTACACACAGATGCTAGTGACTCGCACATTGGCGGAGCTCTTATGCAGCTGGAGGACGGGAAAGATCTGAGACCTATTGGATATTTTCTAAAGAAGCTTACCCCGACAGAAAAAAGATACTCAGTAACAGACAAGGAGGCATGGCAATAGTGAGTGCATGTAGGTTTTTCAGCTACTATTTGTGGTGCAAACCCTTTTCCATCATTACTGGCCATAGACTGTTAACCACCATTTTTAAGAAAAAGACCAAATGCTCACATATGTCGTGTTATTTGTTGGAGATTAGAGACTACGATTTTGTGATAAAATATATTAAGGGTGTGAATCATTATGTCCCAGATGCTTTGAGTAGACCAGTAGGAGCAATCGAGGAGGCCTCAGATATAACACACCCTAATGCAGAATTTCAATGGTTGGGCCTTATGATGGACAAGATCGGGGAAGCCCAGAGAGCAGACCTGAGGTGGAGGCAGGTAATTCAGTATTTAAAGGGAGGTCAGTTACCCAGGAAGTTGTCTGGTAATCGTCCCATTTACGTTTTCGAAGTGAACGAGGAGATTCTGTATGTCTGAAGAGAAGAAATGGGAAAGTCTAGATTGTGCTTGGTACCACCCAAGTCTTTAGTGGCTATTGCCTGGTCAGTTGTTCATAACCCTTCACGCCTAGGGGAACGCAAGACAGTAGCCAAGGCAAGGCAGTTTTTCTATTGGCCATCTTTATTGACCAATGTGTGGCATTTTGCTAAATCATGCAAGTCATGTCAGCAGTCCAAGGGTCATGGGAAGATCGTGCACCATTTTAAGGAATTGCCACCAGTAGATGATAATGGTCAGAGGGTTGCAATAGATCTCATAGATTTGCATAATAGTAGGAGTGGTCACAGGTATTGTCTCACGGTGATCGACCATTTTTCTAGGTATCTACGTATCTATCCCGCTTCGTACAAAATCCTCCAAACCATTGCTGAAGAATTTAAGAAGGACATCCGTAAGTATGGCAAGCCACAGGTAATTATCATGGACAACGGAGGAGAATTCACCAGTGCAGAGTTTAGAGATTATTGTAGGAGAGCCGAGATTAAGCAAGGATTCTGTCTACTCTACCATCCTCGAGGCAATTCAGTTATTGAGAGAGCACATAGGACCTTAAAGACGGTACTGGCAACCTTGAGCCAAGAATACCCAGATGCATGGCTCATGCACATGTGCGACACTGAGAAAGCATTGAACAAAGCAGTGCATACGTCCCTAGATACATCGCCATTCTTTGCTTTTTATGGACGTCATCCAAATCGCGAGGTAGGAGATTTGCAGTTGCCTAGTCATGAAGACTATGTAGAGAAAATAGATGTCAAACAAATGCTCGAGGAGACACAATGCCGGATGTCAGCAGGATACCTTAACAGGGCAAATAAGGTATGTAGGAATGACTCTCTAGAAGCAGGTGAATTAGTTTGGATCTATGTCAAGGAATGCTTGCCTGATACGGCATCAAAGCTAAAAAGAAAGTGGCAGGGTCCTTACAAGATTGTCAAAGTTATCAATCAGGGTAGAGCCTGTCAGTTAGAAAATGTGTTTGATGGCACCATCCTTAGTAGGGCAACTAAAAAGGTCAAAAGATATGTTGAAAGAGATGCCTTATTGAGTAGGGTGGATTGTAAGTTTTTCACTGGTGAGGACGAGAAGGAGATATTGCCTAGTGTAAGATCCTGGAGACCACTTGAGAGATTGCAGTACATGTAGATGATGGGTTTATGGTGTATATATTGTATATACTCAATTTTTTTTTTCCTCAGAGCACGTCTTGTCCTTGCCTTAACTGGCTGGGAACATGGAGTTAGGTATGCCTTTCCAGGTCTCTCCAGACTGTACGTGTGTATTTATTTATTTATTTCCAGTACCTATGGGTTATAATTTTGGGTTGATTAATAGGACTGGGTAGTTGTTTTAGGGTATGTCCAGCCTTTGGAGAGATAAGGCGTGGAAGCTGTGTGTTGTCAGATCAAGTAGACTGTAGCATCAGTCAAGCAGGGCAGTACTCCCGAGGTGGATGGTGTCACGGGGTTTTTCTAATAACACAGTACTTTTGAAATATATGGTTAAATATTATTTGATTGATAATAATATTCAATAATATTGAAGAGCAGAGACAATGATTGTCTTGCTACATCAAGCAATGATTACTTTACGCTGACTTGCTACGATTCTCTAAGATCGAGAATTTATAAACTTTCTCAACAGTACACAGGAGAGACTAATTACTCACAGTTGCTGAATTACTGTACTGTTAGCCTCTGGAGAAAGTTACTTCACCCCTGACGATAAATAACTAATACTAATAATAATAACATCAGGTTCTTGCTGATGCATTAACTCCTGGCACAACAGATTTTAAGTTAATACAACAAGACTGCTCTAAGTACCAGTTATGAAAGCAAACGTTTATGCCAGCTAGGAGCTATATGGAAAATAAGCTTAATTTGGATTAAATGAAACAAGATTTTACTTTACATTGAGCTCAAGGAAGGAACTGTTAAATTTATTAATCACAAAAAAATAAATTTAACGTTACAGTTCAAATCAAATTAAATGAGACGCACTCACTCACTCACACAATAGCTAAATACTTACGCCTAGAAAAAAACACCTTAACTAAGCTCTTAAAACTAGGATTATACAAAAGGAAATACCGGTCGATGAATGCTATGTATCACCCGGGGGGGGGGGAGGACTGGATTAACTGTGAAGTGGAGTTTGGGTACTAGCTGACCTCTCACACTGCTGGCACAGGACCTTCCTCCGTCACAACAAACACTCGACTGAGTAAGTCGTGGAAACAAAAGGGAGCAGTACGCCACATTTTCTAACGGTCAGAGGCAAGCAGAGACGAACAATAAAGAACAATAGTATCGCTCAGTAGAGCACTTAGTGACGTGCATTAAATCGGTCACTTTTGAAAACGGTGACGAATGTTTTGAAAAGTATACTCCGAAATGGAGGGAGAAACGGTTAGCTGAGCGATACACAGTGAGTTTTCCACTAATAGTTCGTGGCTTCTCACAAAAGGGAAATGTCGCGAATTGATTCGTGACATTACGCCCTTACAAAGTTAAATTTTTTCCTTATGGGAAAAAATTTGTGGATGTATGTATATATATATATGTACACATCCTAACTCAGTCACACAAGATTCACACTGTGGTGTGTGTGCTATCCTGCTACAGGAGAAAGTCGCAGTCGCCAGTGAGCGAAAAAACCTCGTATTTACGTTAATAGAAACAAGCTTGAGGGAAAAACTCCGTGACGACTGTGAAAATCCTGTACTCAGGTCAAACTGAGCGAAAGTTCGCTACATTTACATTAACAACTAATTGTTATGTAGTGTAGTGTATGTAATACACGGTGTAGGTGTGACAGTTGTAGTGTAACTGTACCTACGTGTAAAATGACACAGTAATACAAATTTATAGTAAAATAATGATGACGAGGCAGAAGAGAAGGGGCGGCAGCATGCAACAGGAACGGCCAGCTGATCTGCACAGCAATGCTGCACCCACCAGCTACACCTGCGAAAGGAATTAAGGTGGAGCATCAAAACTGTTATTTCTGTCTGTCTCTCTCTCTCTCTCTGCCTAGCAATCAGTACTTATGTCATTATTAACCAGGAAACGTAATTCTTGAATTCACAAATTGCTTAGAACCCTTATAGCTTACTGGTTAACGCTTATTAACTAGGAAATGTGCCAATTCTTGAATTACTCAAATCTCTTAGAACAGGCAGTTTACTAGTTAACCTAACATTATTAACCAGGAAACGTGCCAGTTCTTGAATTCACAAATTGCTTAGAATGGGCGGTTTACTGCTTAACCTAACTCTACACTTACGAGTAATACAGGAAGCTGAAAATCGCTACGCAATCTCGGGCAGGTCACGTTTTAACACCCACCGTGGGTGTGAACACTCATGTGGGTAATGTGCATTCTCCGGGAATCCTCAGAGAGGCCCACAGCTCAAGACATTCCACAAGGTAATTCATACACAGCCTCGGACTGTCTCTGCAAGGTTCTCAAACTTCCCCCTTAACTTATGGTATACAAGCCCTGGATATACTGGATATACAAGCCCTGGATATACTGTGTCCTGTAGGGCCAACGAGTGAGACGTCTGGTCTACACTTTTAACTGGGAACCAGGCTGGTCCTTGGATTACTCAAATCTCTTAGGCCGCCTATTTACGGAACCCAACATACAACAGTTGCTAGTTAGTAAGCAGTTAGTAGGTGAGACATCAGGTCTACACCCACATTACCACTACCCTGTCTCTCAACTGACTCAGAGATTTCAGGTGTGGTCAGAAAAGGCACAGGAAGGGCATGTCCCTGATTAGTGGTGTTACTTTGACACACACTGCAGGAACGGACAAAACTATCTATGTCTCGTCCCATCCCTGGCCAGAAAAAGTCAGCTCGGATACGGCCCTGGGTCTTCCTTTTTGCCCATGTGACCTCCTGAGGCTGAACAATGACCCCATTCTAACACTGCTGGGCGGTACTTGGCGTGAACGACAAACTGCAGTCGAACCTCGCCCTCGGGTGTTCGTGACTCACGGTAGAGCCGTCCTTGTTTGTGAAGGAACTTGGCTCGACCTCCCCGTGAATACTTTATCACTCGACCCTTTTGTTTGTTCCGCACGGCAGCAAGTGTCGGGTCAGAATGTTGTTCTTGTACAACAAGTTGACTACACATCAGATCTTGCGGCGATTCAATGATCACTGGGGTGACACAGTCTGGAGCCTCAGCCATGGCTCGTGTTACCGCAGGAGCCGAAGTCTGAGTAGCGTCATCGGAGCAACTATCCTTGACTCCATTAATATTTCCGATGATGAGGTCAAATAAAGGTTCTGGCATGACAACTGCAAGTGTCGTACCAGTATAAAATGGAGATGCCACCTGGATACATGCCTCAGGGAACAATCTCACTGATCCATCAATAAGGTTTGCATGGATCTGTCGACCTGTATACTGCTCAGGCCGAACTAAACTCTGCTTAACAGAGCAACCTGAGGAACCATTGTCTCTCAGGACCTTCACAGGAATGCCTCCCACAAACCCTGGCTGAACAAGGAAGGTACTGTCACCTGTGGGAGGGCCTGTGGAGGAAGCAGCTAGCCACTCATGAGGCTGCTGACTTGATGTGGCAAACATTGTCCCTTGAGGAGAAGATGGAACATTGGCCATCTGTGGAGGGGTTTTACTGTCACTTTGGGATTTGTGATCTGTGGTGGAGTACCCATTCTGGTAGGGAGTTGACCTCCGTGCTGCTGCTGAGGTTTGAAGGCTGCATTTGCTTTCTGCATCTTTTGTGCTGGTGGTGAAAAGTTTGTCCCAACGGTCGGTTGCGTGGCTGATACTGCTGCTGGTTAGGGTACTTGTTGTACCTCTTCCACTCAGGTTTCTGAGTGTTTTGCCCCTGGTCCTTCCACTGCGGTTTTGGACCTTGGCCATTACTCTGAGAACGGCCTTGGTGCTGGGATTCACTCTGAGACGGCTTCCCAGACTTGGCAGTATCTTTTCTGCTCCAGGTGTTTTGCTTACGAGCTTGATACCCGTATGCAGTAAAGAATGCGTCAGCCTTCTCTACCATTTGGCTGGCATCTTTCACCTGGCAGATCTTAAGCTGTGCTATGAGCTCAGCAGGCCACGACCTCTCTAGCTGTGTACGCAGCATAAGGTCAATTATCCCCTCACGCGTGGAAGGAGTTTCATCTTTCTCCATCCACTCACCTAGGTAAGCAGTGAGACGGTCGAGGAACTGAACAGCTGTCTCCTTGTCTTGGAGACGAGCTCGCATGAACTGAGCTTTGGCGTCGTCTACTGTGAGACCATACGCCTTAATGAGTTCAGCTTTCATCACTTCATACGTGAGATTGTCTCCACGAATTCTGTGGAGAATATCGAGGGCAGGGCCCTCAAACAGGCTAAGAAACTGAAGCCACTTAGCTGCATCATCGAGCTGGTAAAGCTGAGCCATGTCTTCAAATCGAGCTATGTATGGCTCGATTCGCTCGCCATCTTTGTATGGGGGAAGCTTGATGTGTGGGGTCGCCATAACATGTGCAGGGAGAGCGCTCGTGGAGCTTGAACCTACTGCACTAGATGTATCTGAACCCAAGGAATCTCGCTTGAGCTTCAGCACTTCAAGTTCATGTTTTTCTCGTGCTTCTCGCTCGGCACGTTCGTGTTCTCGTTCTCTGTCTCGTTGTTCACGCTCGTGTTCGCGCTGTTCTCGCTCATATTCGCGCTGTTCTCGCTCGTATTCGCGCTGTTCTCGCTCGTATTTGCGCTGTTCTCGCTCGTATTCGCGCTGTATCTTATGCTCTTCGCAGGCATCATTCTCGCGCTGCTGCTCCTGATTATGCCGTGAGAGTATGTATTCTTTAATTTCAGTTGGGTCTGTAAGACTCATATCTTTGGCTTCCTGTAAAAATATGGTGGTAGCCATGTCGCTAACTCAATCTAAATAACTAGCGACTCAGTACTGATTGCTGCTTCGCAAACGAATGCTAATAAACACAAGTAAAGAGTACAGACACAAGCTAGTGGTGACCAGTCTTATCCAGTTAACTGGCAAAGAATAAATCAAAAATGTAAATGACTGGGAAGACTATTGTCAATAATAAACACAATGGGTACGGTGACTTCCCAGGAGCGAATAAAATCGTCAGGCGTTACCAAAAATAAACTAGAGTTAAGTATTCTATTGATTAACAAAGCAAAATTCACTTGCTAAATTAAGGGTAAACACCAGTAAACTTGTGCCTATAAACTTTAATGGTAAATACCTAAATATGAATGAATGAGCACTATCTCGTGAATAGCTTTAGAGCTAGGAGTTAATATCCTGGAATGAGGTCGCCAATTGTCACGGGGTTTTTCTAATAACACAGTAATTTTAGAATATATGGTTAAATATTATTTGATTGATAATAATATTCAATAATATTGAAGAGCAGAGACAATGACTGTCTTGCTACATCAAGCAACGATTACTTTACGCTGACTTGCTACGATTCTCTAAGATCGAGAATTTATAAACTTTCTCAACAGTACACAGCAGAGACTAATTACTCACAATTGCTGAATTACTGTACTGTTAGCCTCTGGAGAAAGTTACTTCACCCCTGACAATAAATAACTAATACTAATAATAATAACATCAGGTTCTTGCTGATGCATTAACTCCTGGGACAACGGATTTTAAGTTAATACAACAAGACTGGTCTAAGTACCAGTTATGAAAGCAAACGTTTATGCCAGCTAGGAGCTATATGGAAAATAAGCTTAATTTGGATTAAATGAAACAAGATTTTACTTTACATTGAGCTCAAGGAAGGAACTGTTAAATTTATTAATCACAAAAAAATAAATTTAACATTACAGTTCAAATCAAATTAAATGAGACGCACTCACTCACTCACACAATAGCTAAATACTTACGCCTAGAAAAAAACACCTTAACTAAGCTCTTAAAACTAGGATTATACAAAAGGAAATACCGGTCGATGAATGCTATGTATCACCCGGGGGGGGGGGGGAGGACTGGATTAACTGTGAAGTGGAGTTTGGGTACTAGCTGACCTCTCACACTGCTGGCACAGGACCTTCCTCCGTCACAACAAACACTCGACTGAGTAAGTCGTGAGAACAAAAGGGAGCAGTACGCCGCATTTTCTAACGGTCAGAGGCAAGCAGAGACGAACAATAAAGAACAATAGTATCGCTCAGTACAGCACTTAGTGACGTGCATTAAATCGGTCACTTTTGAAAACGGTGACGAATGTTTTGAAAAGTATACTCCGAAATGGAGGGAGAAACGGTTAGCTGAGCGATACACAGTGAGTTTTCCACTAATAGTTCGTGGCTTCTCACATAAGGGAAATGTCGCGAATTGATTCGTGACAGATGGAAAGCTGATGACAGGGAGTTCTGGAGCTCCCGTTTCATCAGCCCTTAGGACTAGTTCCTGACCATCCCCCTTTGCTGACCTTTTTCAGTGTCTCAGTTACACAGAGAGTAGGCCAGCATGCTCTCCAGTACAAATTTCTCTAACTATCTACACCAAACTACATGCACAGTACACACTACACTTCCTATTCAAAATTTAACTAAAATGGCGTCTCTTTACCAAGCCTCGGAGTCCCCAGGGGGGGGACCATAAATGTCCCCACCATCCACCCCTCTCCCGGTGATGACTCGAGGTGCCTGGAACCACTGTCTGACTCTCTTCTTCTTCATTTCTGCAACATTCACGGCCTTTCCTCTAACCTTTGCTCTGTTGAGCACCACCTCTTCTCCTCTAAACCTCACCTTCTTTTTCTAACGGAGACTCAGCTGTCTGAGGCAACTGACAGCAAACCCTTTTCTGTATCCTCCTACTTTCTCTATACTCATTTCAAAGCCAAAGGTGGCTGTTGTGTATATATACGCGACGACTTATCTTGCTCTCGTGTTCCTGAACTCGATTCTTCTGAATTCTCTACACTCTGGCTTCGGCTTTCCTGTCATTCTCTGACTAAATATATCTGTGCTGTTTACTTATCCCCTAATTCTACTGACTATCAAAAATTCTTCGATTATCTTACTTCTACGATGGAACATATTCTATCCATTTCTCCTTTCTCTGAAATCTCCATTCTAGGAGATTTCAATGTTCACCACCACCTTTGGCTCTCCTCTCCTTTCACGGATCCACCTGGTGAACAAGCCTACATCTTTTCTATCCTTAATGACCTAGAACAGCTTGTACAGCACCCTACCCGTATCCCTGACCGCCTTGGAGAGAGCTCCAACATACTTGACCTCTTCCTCACAACTAATCCTTCTGCTTACTCTGTTAATCTTTTCTCTCCGTTGGGCTCCTCCGATCACAACCTTATTACCTTAACCTGTCCTATCACTCCGGTACGGCCTGTGGACCCTCCAGGGAAATGTCGTCTGTGGCATTTTGGAGCTGCGGACTTGGAGGCCCTCAGGCAGTACTTCTTTGATTTTCCCTGGAATGATTATTGCTTCCATGGCCGTGAGCCATCTGACTGTGCCTTGCGCATTATGGAGGTTATTCTCTCGGGCATGGAAGCATACATTCCTTTCTCATATCCTTTCACTAACGCAAGAAAGCCTTGGATTAATCACGCTTGTTCTAATGCTGTCCGCAAGAAGGAGAGGGCCTACAAAAGATACCGGAGCCAACCCACCCCTGAATCACATCATCTTTACATTTCTGCCCAGAATCGTGCTAAGTCTGTTCTTCGCTCTACTAAAAATAATTTCATCCATACTAAATGCTCTCAACTCTCCAACTCGAATTCTTCCCGCTCCTTCTGGCACCTTGCCAAAAATCTTTCTAACAACTTTACCTCATCATCCTTCCCTTGTCTTTTCTACTCTGATGGTTCTGTAGCTATTTCTTCTACTGATAAAGCAGATCTCTTCGCAGAGACTTTCTCCTACAATTCCACCTTAGACGATTCCGGTGCTGTTCCTCCATCACTTCCCCCCTCTGACTTCCTCATGGCTGACATTAAAATTTCTTCAGTTGGTGTATTTTCTGCCATCACTGGCCTCAGTACTAACAAGGCATATGGGCCTGATGGGGTCCCTCCTGTTGTTTGTGCTTCTGTGCTTACACTCTGCCTAGGCAAACTCTTTCGCCTTTGTCTGTCAACCTGTACCTTTCCTTCTTGCTGGAAGTTTGCTCTCATTCAGCCAGTCCCAAAGAAGGGTGACCACTCCCAACCCTCCAACTATCGTCCAATTGCTTTAACGTCCTGTATTTCAAAAGTTTTCGAGTCAATTCTCAATAGAAAAATTTTAAGGCATCTTTCCTATCACAAGCTTCTTTCCGATCGTTAGTACGGATTCCGTCAGGGACTCTCCACTGGCGATCTTCTCA
>NW_027644597.1:0-4995 GCF_032717465.1 Coenobita brevimanus
CAGCAAGATCTGCTGAGTCGGCAGCGTGGTGGCCTGCAGTCCTACCAGACCCAGGTTCAAATCCCGGCTGGGGTAGGGAACAGTTTGAGGATTTGAATTTCATAATAAGGCAGACTTTACTGATCTACCTGATGACCCGCCGACATTTCGTAAAAATACCCCCGCTGATACCCATGCACCAGTCCTGCATGAGACAGCCCTAGCATGTATTCAATATGGACGATGGGTGTTAGCGCCAAAGTGGTGACATGAGGAGGTGTATGGTATGTAGGAGAACTACTGGGCCTTGAGGGCAGGCTGTGAAGCCTTTGCCCAGAGTCGGATGCATAAAAAAAAAATAATAGTCATCAAGTTTCAAAGACACAGTCTCACCTAGAAGCAATTTTCTAGAGTGACATTGCACCAAGTGGGTGTGACAGGCACTGAACATTGACTGACATCCCGCGTGATTTTCCCTCTTCCGCTGTGCCCACAGCACCGCTTGCCTCTACCTGTTAGGCAGCCTGCTACCCTCTACCCTCTCAGCAAATAGCGTTCAGTGTGGCCGTACCCTTAGAGTGCACCAGCCGCCACCCCAGCCGCACCACGCTTGTTTAACGGTTGCCAATGTTGTATTATTCCAGGCTTTGACAAAGAAATTTACGGCCTGTCGAATGTTACATTTCTTCCAGAATATAGCAACAGTCATTCTGGTGGGGGTTGCAGGTATGCCAGGTGAAGCAGGTGAGTCAGATGGGGCTGTGGAGGTGGAGGTGGAGGCGGCTGGTGAGTCAGGTGGGGCAGTGGAGGAGGAGGGGACGGCGGCAGACGAGTCAGGGAAGGTGGTGAGGGGAGGCTCCTCCCTCTCCTCCTCGTTACTGCTCACATTTTCGGCAATTCCTTTCATCTCTTCTTGCTTGTCTGTTTCATTCTTCATCTTGTTATGGACGTATTGGCAGTGTAAAACTTGGTATTCGAGAAATAACCGTCATTATTATAGAAACTGGATATCTATTCTAACTTACTGTTATTGCCGAAAAAGTTATTGTCGAAGTTGTTATTGGCGAGATCTTATTGCAGACTCCTCTTGAGCACCTTCCCCACGAGCCTCTAGATCACTATAGATCTTTTCCACGTGACGTCACGAGTCATTTGACTTTTGTTTACGGCATCATATTGGACGGCAAATTGTCGGACGTCCAGAGAATCCACAATGATATTCCACTGTTGTGCCTTCAGCTGTAAGGCAAGGTAGAAAACTGGAAGTGGGGTACACTTCTACCGGTTTCTAGCCAATGAGGAAAGGTGACAGAGCTGAATAGATGCTATGAAGAGGGAGAAATGGCAGCCGACGACCTACTCCCGCCCAGTAAATTTTTACAAGTGGACAATACATCCCCCACGTAGTGCAATATATTTTTCTGGCAGTTTTTGATGCGATTCGAATGTTTCTACCCTTCATTTTTGTCGGAAATGCCTCATTGTCCCTGTTTTACAAACATTGAATTTTAGTAGACAAGTAGGTGAAAATGAAGCATTTTCCGGAAAAAATGAAGTAAAAAAACAACTGAGCTCGCATCAAAAACCACCAGAACAATATACTGCACCACCCGTAAACATAATCGAACAGACCAAACCAAACGAAACAGACCTAACGCAACCTCACCAAACACAATAAAACTAACCAAACCTAACCCAACATACCTAACCTATCTTAGGGGAGTAAGTAATGTTACCTCACCAAACACACAAAACCAAACCTCACTGAACACAATGAAACTAACCAAACCTAACCCAACATACCTAACCTATCTTAGGGGAGTATGTAACGTAACCTCACCAAGCACAATAAACCTAACCAAACTAAAACCAATATACCTACCCTATCCTAAGGGAACGCTTACCCTAGGGATACGATGGTCCAGGACAAGGGTCATCTGGGTCGTCGTCGTCTTCCGTGGGTAGGCCAGTTGGAATAGCGGCAACAGCACCAGGTCGTTCACGTGGCTGATCTGACTGTGGCGGGTACAGCGTGGCTGCAGCAATAAGGAAGTGGTGTAGCGTTTGCTCAGGGTTCGCGTGAAGAAACAGATACCTAGAGAAGTAATGTTCAAAATATTCAGTCCGTAGTCCAGGATGCTTAAACCACTCCTTGACGTCACGCCACAGTCTTTCAATGGTCTGTGTATTGATGGTAGGGTCGTCTGGGTCCACAAATGCCTCCTTGTGGTTAATTACACGATGCATGTACCCCTCGTCCGCCAACCGTCGATAGGCAGCCCAACCGTCACTGTTAACAATGCTACCTGGACGAATGAATTTTTTGATAAGCGGTACAAGGGTTGCAGCACTCCTGTCAAGTACTTGAATCTCTTTCACCAAAGGCACCAAGAAAAACCTTTTCCCGACCCATTCAATCCCTCCAAAAAGCCACACATCCCTTAGGTCTCTCCCACGATCATATTTTGCCCTCACAAAATATGTCTCGTCAATCTCAACGACAACGCCAGGTCCCCCGATGGGTGGCTGGTACTGTAGCCAGTAAAGGGTCACTTCAGAGCAAAAGCTTCGCCAGTCCACACTTGTCTTTGATGACCACTTCAAACACGTGATAATATCGTCGTGGTTCCAGAACTTTTGAATCCAGTGGTTTATGAACAGTATAATTTGCCAGGCAGGAAGGTGTGTGTTGTCCAAAAAACTTCCTTTGTAGTCAGACACACAAAAACTACACTGGATCCGTATCTTGTTTTTTCCGTACTTTTTGTACCGACCACAGTACCACTGATGTTTGTCTTTTCTAAATTTACACGGTTCCTGACAATCTGGGCAATAAACTTCGGAAGGTAATACACCGTGTCTTCTAAAAAAACTCAATAGCCTCTTCAGGTTCTGAGTGGAAACGCTTAATCACTCGTAAATAATGAATATCATAATCGTGACACACAGCACGTCTTTCATCTTCAGAGGCCATATTGAGAAGGATTTGAATTTTCCATCCAGATTGAATCAAAGAGGGAGATTCAAATTTATTGGCAGAATTCCATCACGTGACCTAAAGTAGGCATATGAGTGGGTGATACAGACCTACAAGATGCATGCGCAGTCGAAGGGATGAGAAACACACGTACGAACGCATGCATTTTTTACCCGGAGTGGCCGAGTGAAGAACCAAGGTAGTTTTTTTTTGGAATTTAAAATAAAATTCATTATCTCTGAAAATATCAATTTCCGAATGGGATAAAGGGGGTTCATTGTGATACTTAGGGACTATACGTTAATGGTGCTAAAATTCCAAAACTGCACATTGTCCACTTGTAAAATAATACCTCCCGCCCCTACAGCAAGCATTTCATATCAGGTGAGCCGATGATTCGTGAGCAGATATGGGAATACTTATCATTCTTAGCAGTTGTAGGTGTCATGGGATATCCTAATTATTTTAATGTCACAGAGCAAAAAACCCACACGGCCATGTGTGCGTGGGAAAAGAGGGGGAGACCTCATGTCACAGGCTTTTTTTTTTTTTATTCCAGAGTTTCACCCAAACTAAATCGGACATAGCAGTGATAGTCAAGAATTATGGCAAACCGATGTAGAATTACAGGCGGGTTCTATACTGTACAAGTTATGGTTAGGGTTATGGAGTAAGGAGGTTAGGTTAAGTCTGAGTTAGGTTATGGGTGTAAGGCAATTGAGGTTGTGGGGATTAAGTTAGGCCCCTAGAGGTTTAATAACCCTAGGGGATAGGTTGAAATATATAGACCTAATCCTTACACTCCCTCAAAATTAAATGAATAATTAGCTGAGCTGTAATGATTATTACGAAATTGGGAGAGGGGATAATTTTGCACAATGAGGACTTGTCCCTACCAACTTCAAAATTTAAAATAATCAAATCATTACTAAGTTTAGGTAAAATTGTGGTTGGAATTCATAATTAAATTATTAAATTAGAACTCCGTCAACATGTCTGTTTCTTTATTGCAAAGATTCTCTAGTAGTAAGGCAGGATGGGTAACTAGAGCCATGAAATGATTGTAACCAGTCGTTGGACCAAATACCTCTGTCCAAGGAGAGAATAAATAGTCTCCTAAATATTCTGAAAGATCGATGGAGTAAGTACAAAGAGAGCAATTTAACTTTAGAAGCAGGCTATAGTAAAGGCTGAGAATAAGGAACTCCTTAGAGTCAGAAACTACGAAGTTTGAAGACAAATTAGAAGAATACTTAACTGAAGTAAAGACACTAGAGTCGGAATTATTGACACACTGCCTGAAACACAAGTTGTGGCACAGCAGAGTAGAGCTGTGTTACCACAAATAACGCCTCCAGGAATTTGATGGAGAGCAGAACTGGAAATCTTTCTGGGATCAGTTCAAATATTTGGTACACGATAGAACAGGGATCTCCCTAAAGTCACCAAACTTACTTATTAGCAGGGACAGGTCAAAGGAACACCATATCAACTGATAAAAGAATTACCAGTAGAAGAAAATAACTATGAAGTGGCTTTGACCATCCTTAGACAAAATTACGAAGATGTGGAACAAATTATAAATCAATTATTGGTGGGCTCTAATAGTGAATTAATGCACGTTTAGGCACGATTTTTGATTCCTTGCAAAAATTTAGAATTGTAATAAGTTGTAAATTAAGGGCCTTAGGTACTTACGAAGATATTAAAACATCAGATTGGGTGCTTTCAAGAATTTTGTCCTTAAAGCTACCACCGAAAACCAAGGATGCTTTGTATGGTAGGTACCAGAAGGATAATTTCTCCTGTGAAGAGATTGAGGAAGGCTTGATGCAACTCTGTAAACATTTGCAAGGAACATTAAACACTACTGAGGTCAAGCAGAAGACTGAAGCAAAGAAAAAACCCAATTAAACCAACTGATAGGGAAAGTTAAGTCAGAGAAGACTAAGTATGTGCCTAAAGAAGAGATAGGTACTTTCCTTAGCTCCACAAAGGCTTAGAGGATAAGGTATTAAAGATCAAGGAATAGACATGCT
>NW_027644598.1:0-4995 GCF_032717465.1 Coenobita brevimanus
TATTACACACACACACACACACACACACACACACACACACATATTCTTTATAAACAAACTTCCTTTCCACACCAACAAAAGCAAACAGTTATTTTCTACACATTCAAAAATAAAACCATAAATCTCTTACACACAAATACTTTGTTTGCAAAAATACCATCAAATCGATTAAATACCACCAAGAGCGAGGTTTCGTAGTCACATCACCATCGTGAGTCTAAAAACGTGTTAGAGACCACATGTCGTGATATTTCCTTACGGATTCCCACACCCTAACACATTACACTGAGGGAGAAAGCGAATTCAAGGTAATGCTGCCACGACGGTTGACAAACATATGCAGAATGACAATTTGCAATATACCATGAAGAAGATTAAACACCGAATCCTCTTCTCCTTTCTTCTCCTCTATCTTCTCCCTTGTTCCTCCCCTTACCTTTCTCCTTCACTTCCTTACCTTCCCAATCCTCTCCCTACATCCTTTCCTTCCCTCCTGCTCTTCTCTATATTCTCCCTCCACCTACCACTCCATTCTCCCTCTCCCCTCTCCATTCTCCCCTTTCCCCGCCTCTCCATTCTCTCCCGTCCCCTTGCCTCTCCATTCTCTATCCCCCCCCCCCTCCGCCTTTTCATTATCAGTTGCTCCTTATCATCATACTGAGCTTTTTTTTCTTCTTCTTCTTCTCCCACCCATCTTTTAAATTTTTCCTTCCATTTTCAGTTATTGGTTGTCTGACCTGGTTTAGCTACCTCCCCATCGTTTATCTCTCTCCTTATTTCCTTTCTCATATGATGTTCTCCAACTTCTTTCCCAATCGCATTCTTTCCCCTTTCATTTTACTTTCATCGCGTTCTCCATTCCTATACTGTATACTTTACCCACTTTCCCACTCAGTTCTCTCCATCTCTTCAGCTCTTCCTCCCCCTCCGAGTCATCTTCCTCTCCTCTACTTCTCTTACCACCTCCTCACTCCCTGTTACTCACTGAAACTCTTTTTTTCCCCTTCACGTATATTATCCTCCTATTTCATTACCTACTTTTCCCTCCCATATTAAATTTTCAACCTCCTCACTTCCCAACATTATCTGGACCTCACTGTGCATTCAGCAAAGGTGGACACCGGACCGTTATTCCGTTCCTCCGTTACTAACGAGTTACATTTTTGAGTAACGGAGTAACGGACTCGTTATTTTTTTTACTGTAACGGACCGAGAACCTTCCATTATTTTCTTAGTCCTTTACCCCATTACTTTTTTGCTACGTTGCTCCGTTACTCCGTCACATTTTGGTTACATTTTGCTTCGCTTACGTCATTTGTATCGACGCACGCTATTGGCCACATGAATAACAAACAGCCTATAACGTGCGCCGATACAATGAAGCTGAGAGGAGCCCAGTCTCGGTGCTGGATATCTGGAAGAAGGATGACAAGCTGACGGATATGGCCTTCCGCAAGGAGCCAGCCCTGATGCGTGTCTTTGCCAAATACATCCCTTCCAGCGCCCCTGTGGAGCGCCTCTTCTCCATTGGCATGGACGTCCTTAGAGCCAAGAGAGCCACCCTCTCCGATGCCACTTTAGAACGTCTCATGTTCCTCAAGGTAAATAAATAATATAAAATTATATTATTGACTAGTAGGTGGCGTCACTGGCGTGGTAGTAGTTGTGGTAGTCTGGTAGATGTATCATGTAGGTGGTATTGGTAGTGTGGTGTGGTGGTAACTGTAACCGTGGTAGTTGTTTTGGTAGTGGTGGATCGTGGAAAGTGGTAGACTAGTAGTATCATGGTAGTGGTGCCTGGTGGTACTGGTAGATGGTAGTTGTGGTAGTTGTGGTTATGGCGGTAGTGGCAGTTGTGGTAGTTGCTAGCTTGCACCGGTAGTGAACTAATGGTAGTACTAGTAACTACTAACCAGTATTGGTGGTAGCTGCCAAGCTGATCAGTGGTAGTGATGGTAGCCTGGTAGGTGGTGTCACTGGTGTGGTGTCGTGGTGTAGTGGTAGTGGTGGTTGGTGGTCAGTGCCTGAGTGGTGACTGACTGACTGATGTGGTGTGGTGGTGATGCTATTGACAATTGTAGTGGTAGTGGTGGTACTGGTAGTTGTGGTACTATTTAGGTCCTGGTGAATCTGGTGAGTGGTTCTGGTGTCACGGTGTGGAAGTACCGGTACATTGAAACTTTGTTGTGGTGGCGATGTTGGTACTGGTGGTAGCCGGTACTCCAGTAGTATGTTGGCATTATGTTGGCAGTGGTGGTGTGATATATCACTGATATGGTGGATAACTAGTACCTAATAAAGTCTAATTGTGGTACGGCTAAAGGCAGGTATGGTAAAAATATAACGAATATCGTTAATTAATTAAAACTTAAAAGGTTAAAAAAGAATATTTAGTATACCTGTTTTTTTTTTTTTTTTTTGTACTTATATTAACTACTTTGCGCAATCGTGCAAGTCACAGTAAATGTAATGGATATATATATGTTTTAATTACAGGCCAACCGCCAGCACGCCGAGGACATACAAGACGTAAAGTAAGGTCAAGGACAAGGTCATCCCACCACTGGGTCACCAGCCGCCACCACCCATTAGTGCCAGTACCAGTACTACAGTGTGACTGTCAGATTCAGAGCAGTGAGCACGACGTCTAGTGATGGTTTTATCATCTTTCTTTAACCTTTTCTGTATTTCTTCCCTTTGTTACTTTTATATAATAAAATGAAATGATTTTTTTTCTTTATTTCATACAAGTAACGGAGTAGCGGAGTAACAGTAACTTCCGTTTCTGCTGTAAAGAAGTAACACTGTAACTGTAACTGATAACGTTGTTACTTTTCTAAGCAAAGGAGTAGCGGATAAAGAAGTTACTTTTTAGAGTAACGATGACCACCACTGGCATTCACCGACTTCATCTCTAATTAGGACTGAACTCTGGTGCTCGATGTCGCATGGAAGCATGTTTCGTCTGTGTGACCAGTTCCTAGCCTGAAAGTGAGGCCTAACTTTATAGTTGCGAAGCCAGAGTTGGCAGACCACTTCATCGTATGCTCATTTAGGTCACTAATTTTTGTTTGAAGGTGTCAGATTCCTGAATAGGTACGAGTTGATACACACACACACACACACACACACACACACACACACACACACACACACACACACACACACATACACACACACAGAAAGAGAGAGAGAGAGAGAGAGAGAGAGAGAGAATAAATCTTAAAGAATATCTTGTTCTTTAGCCACCATTCTCAATTTTTATTAAGCCAGCCTTGTTTGCCTTGGCTTTCCTCCATTGCTTTTAGCCGTAAGAAAAATTGTGATTCTCAGTCACAGAGGTCTTTGTTGTATCCCATATCTTCGAGACTCCCTGAGAAATATGAATGCGTTAACCCCTTCAATACTGTGACGCCTTTCAATTTCTTATGGCTTAACTGTTCGGCACGATGATGTCCAAATTATATTTTTTCATCCAATAAGTTCAGTCTTCTCACTGTGACATTTTTTTATTTTTTTTCTTTGTCCCTCTCTTCAGCTTATATATATATATATATATATATATATATATATATATATATATATATATATATATATATATATATATAATATATATCTATATTATATATATATATATATATATATATATATATATATATATATATAATATATATATATATATATATATATATATATATATATATATATATATATATATTATATATTATATATATAATATATATATATATATATATATATATAATATATAATATATATATATATATATATATATATATATATATATATATATATAATATATAATATATATATATATATATATATATATATATAATATATATATATATATATATATATATATATATATATATATATATATATATATATATAATTTATATATAATATATGTATATGTAATATATACATATATATATATATATATATATATATATATATATATATAATATATAAATATATATATATATATATATATATATATATATATATATATATATATATATATATATATGTAATATATATATATATATATATATATATATATATATATATATATATATATATATATATATATATATATATATATATATATATATATATATATATATATATGTGTGTCTATATACCCAAACCTCAGGCCGTGCAGAGGATAGGGAGAGTTGGTTCTCAAGGAGTCTAAAATTAGTGCCAGCATTTGATGAGTTGAAGGTGACAGAATGGTTTGTCAGGTTTGAGAAGAAGGCTAGGGAGTTTGAGTGGCTAAGGCAGCGCTGGGTGGGGTTGGTATCTAATGTGCTGAAGGGAAAAGCCTTGGAAGTGTATAATAGGTTGAGCCCTGAGGATGTAGATGATTATGATGAATTTAAAACAGCCATCCTGAAGGCATATGAACTTAGACCAGAGGCTTATCGGTTGTTGTTCCGTGCTGCTCGGAAAAGGCCTGCTGACACCTATATGGCCTACGCCAGGTATCTGGAGGAGAGGTTAGACGAGTGGTTGCTGAGTGAGAGCGCCACTTCGTATAACGAGGTGCGTGAACTGCTTTTGATGGAACATTTTACCAACATGGCTGACAAAGAAATTGGTGTTAAAATTAGGAAGCAGCGACGTGGGCTGATGACCGGGTGTTTGCCTTGCGGAGTATGGGGGTCAAGTACGCTAATTTTCAGTATTCCAGGGAGAGGACTGTGAGTGGCCCTGCCTGGGATAAATCTCCCGTGAATCAGTCCAAGGGAAGTTCAGAGGAGAAAAAGAATTCAGGGAGAAAGAGCCCTGTATCCAGTTCGAAGCTAGTTTGTTACTTTTGCAAACAGAGTGGGCACATCAAGCCTAACTGCCCTAAGTGGAAGGCCTCCCAAAATGCCAAACCAGTGGCACTAATTGTAGGTTCGAGTCAGGTGAACGAGAGGAGTTGGGAGAGTGGTAACGGTGAGGGAGAAGTCTGTGGAAAGCTGGAGT
>NW_027644599.1:0-17632 GCF_032717465.1 Coenobita brevimanus
GTAGCCGGCTGTGCTCGCTGCCAGCTCAGGCTGGAAAAGTTACCCAACATGCTACGCCACCTCCGGATGAACTGCCTCAGAAATCGTCCCTAGACTGGTGTAAACCTTTTATATGTCACGGCACAGTGAAAATTCATGGGATCAGTTATCCAGTTACTGTGGCTCGTGATACCTGTGCACAACAGTCTGTGTGCAGAAACGTGACTGGAGGGCCTGTAAACTCAGGGAAGTATGTGCTGTGTAGAGGCATGAACTCAGATGAATACTATGATTATGTTCATGTGGAACTCGATTGCCCCATTGTTCAGGCTGCAGCTCAAGTAGCTGTTGCTGATGTAATGCCAGTAGAGGGGATTGATTTTTCTGCTGGGGAACGACCTGGCTGGGGAGAAAGTATTTCCATCTCTTCCCCCACCAGTTGTTGTGGCAGAGAAGTGTTTTGACGCCCCAGAAATTGGTATTGAAGTTGATGCAGAAGTGGAAGCCATGTTCCCGGTCTGTGCAATTACATGATCTATGGCACAGGTTGCAGCCCGGGAGGAAGAACTGGTGAAGTCACAGGTTCTTGGGGTCGACTGTGATGAGGCAGGGCCACCAATGGAGGAACCTAGTGAGCAGAGTGTTGCTGTGGTGGGTGAGGAGAGTGGGAATGCGTGCATGGGCGCCGCCCCACTTCCCACTCAGGACACTAGAGGTGGTGTTGAGTGTGTCTGTGTGGAGACTGAACCCAGCCCATCGACTGAATTAGGAGAATTTCAGGACGCTGGGGTCGACTGCGGGGATGCAGGACCACCGTCAAACGCGCCTGAGGAACAGAGTGTCACTGTTGAGGGTAGAGGTGATGATGATGTCAGTGTGGAGTCTGACATTCCTCCCCCTGTCGAGTGTACTAGAGGTGACGCTGAGATTGATCGCCCTTCGCAATCCAGTGTCCCGACCAGTCCCTTTATAGGACTACATAATAAATAGATAGATAAATAGATAGATAGCGAGACAGGGAGGTAGCTACCCAGGACTTATACTATTATACCTGTTTAATATTTCCAAGACAAATAAAGATAGTCCCATACTATTCTTTACCTCTCCCGTCACTACATGACATCTGGTGGGAAAACTACTACAAGATATAAAAGCCGCTCGACCACAAGTCTAACATATACTTCTCTACAATTAACTACAAAGTCTTTACGACATTTGGTAGCAGCGAACGTATACGAACCTCGTCTACGAATCAACATTAAATTCCTACAAAATATCAAGATTGACAACAACCAACAATATCAGCTCCTGCCCCCTCCGTCTCCCAGATCATTACGCTGATGCAGAGGTCAAGAGATCACTCGACGCCTTGCAAGTAGCTTAACGACAAACCAGCAAATCTGCGGACATCGTCTCCGAATTAAAAGCAAATTTCTACAAAAGCAACCGAGACTACAAGGTTAGCTTCAGTTCTACAAAGTCTACAGCCATCTACAATCAACTACAGCCATCTACAATCAACTACAATTAACAACTCTACGAATAAATCACTAGAGAAAAGGACAGAGAAAACTTCCACATAGAATAAAGGGAACAAACAAACGAAGAGTGAGACACGATTTACAACTCATCTTACTCACTCGTCTTCACTCAAGTTACTCATCGCTACTCATTCACTCACCACAGCTACCAGTGTGGGAAGCCGACGTCACCATGTGCTGAGATGACATCACAACGCGAGTCTGCCATGCCAAGCAACGTGTGACGGACACCAGGCACTTCTCACCCACTACTCATTACTCATTATTCACATAGCTCCTACTCATATTCACTTATTTTCACAGTTAAGTTGGAAATTCGACGTTCTATGTTGAGGTTTGCCTGGGACAGCCGTTAACCACTACAAATACCAGGCCATGGAGTTTCCTGAGTAATATCGTCCATCAACACACCACTAGAATTATCAAGAGATCTTCAATCAAACCTGTATTTTCTTCCGAGATCGACTTTGGTATCGACACACCTCTACGATCTGTATCAAGTGGGTAAAATTATACTTGCTCATTTCTTCTCAGTGCTAAAATTAGCTATATTCAACTTATTTAATCATCTAGTTTGCTAGGACATAAATAAACAAGAGGCATATTTCATAACATCATATCTTAATGACAGGAATATTTTCGCAACCACCCACGTTAATACCAGATGACACACAAATTGCCACAACATCAGACTCACAATTAAGAGACAGCCCACCCATTGTACAACCCACACCACACGTTATAGATAAGGAAACAAATACGGGAGTTTCGGATGATGAGTGGGAAACCCCTTCAGATGTTGAGAGTATCGACTTCTGCAGCTGCCTTAAATACGTATGCCAATATACTTAACAGGGTTCACCGGTCCGGTCATACATATTCTACCATTCCCTCACATAACGATAAACTCGTACAAGTTGAATTAACAGGGCAATCATTAAAGATGAATCAAGAAACAAATACTGCTGATCTAAAAACCACACCTCACGTTTTTGTGTATCACGAGGATAAGACTGCCCCAAAATTCTCTGGCACAGACAAGGATCGCATTGATGTCATTTCATTAATCAGTCAGTGCGAACAAATGTTCATCAAGCGCCATATACTAGATGAACAAGAGAAAATTGCTATTTTTTCATCTTGCATAAGCCAGGAAAGATGTCCAGCAAGCAATTTATTGCGCTCCGATAAGCTACATCGTGCTAGGACATATGATGAATTTAAAACTGAATTTCTGAAGAAATTTTCTGGAGGTATGAACTTCTTGCCAGGTATAATTCCAGAATTACATAAAATTGTAGATCTTGTAAGGGAGCACACTACAAACCATGTGCTCAGTGAAATAACTGCTGATGTCTCCACAATCAAGAGAACCCTATTAGCTACTCTGGAGAATTCTAAGTGGATAACAGATGATGGAAAGATGTCCCCAGACCTCGTCGTGGACATCATTGGTTATGTAGCTGCCTTGTGTAAATTACCTGATAGAACCCTTAAGATCGCCAAAACAATCGCGTACATCCCTGGAATGTGCTTACTAGACTTAATGAACGAGGTAGAGATGCAGTGCAGTAAAGCAGGTGTGGTCGACACACATGCACATTCTGGTAGAATCAGGGTACCTGAGACAGTATCAGCTGTGAAAACATCAACACCGACCCCAAACAGAGAACAAAATCGATCGCGACCTGAAATGAGGCAGTCCAAACAGACAAAGACGCCTAGACCTCGTTCCCACACGCCTTCCTACAGGCAGTTTCATAAGTTTTCGCGCAGCCCGAGCAGGTCTCGCGCTATAAACAACACTTTTATGGGAAATCACCTCGTAGGTCACAGTCAAGGGATAGGTCCATTCTGTGTCATTACTGTGCAAAACCAGGACACACAAGGTATGAATGCTTTATCAAGGCAAAAGAGGATAATCAAAAGACACAAGGGTTTGGTCCTTACTGTAGGCATCATAGATACCAAGGGCACTGGACTAGTGATTGCAAAACAGTAGAAAAATTGTGTCTATGTTCAAATCGGGGAAGACCAAGTCATGACAAAAAACGAACAAACATAAAAAAGAACAAGGTTAAACTTCACATAGGAGGCATGTTGGGAAATGAGTGTATCTTGATACCAGCTGTATGTGAGGATCAAAACGTTTCCTTATTTTTTAGATACAGGCTCTCCAGTGAACTTAATAACACATGAAGAACTAAATAGAATTCTTAAAAATAAAAAAGAAAGTAACTTTTTTGGATGAAGCTGATTTAGAATTAAACACAGTAGATGGTCAAGAGATTACAGTAAAAGGTATGATAAGATTAAATCTCAGTTTCACAGAAACTACAAGACCATTCTCTGCATTGTTCTATATCGTTGAAAACTTAGCAATTAAAGCTCATATGTTACTGGGCTTAAGATCCATGAGAACTGAGAACATAACTATACTCCCACAAATGAATGGAATAGACTTTGATAATGAATTTATAGAGGAAATACTTTCAGAGCCCTCACCGATTGGTAGAAGAGAGCCAAAAAGAATTGGTAATATTAAAGGCTTAAACAAACATACACAAACAGATGAGTGTATAGATCCACTTACACCAGCAACCCCATCCTCCAGAATTAGTGACCCAGCTAACAGTACTGATTTATCAATTTTTCCAGCCCATCTCACTAATGATTTGGTTATACCACCTAATTCATACATGAAGGTTACCATAAAGAGCAAATTACGGAATAGTACTGTTCTTGTCTTAGAAGAATTATGTAAAGTAAAAGGATTGTCAGTAGAAAACGCATTATGTCATACGAACGACGAAGGGCTAACTCAGATATTCATTATTAATCACATGAATGGGGAAGTTCAGTTGAAGAAGGGAACTTGCATAGTTAATATTGAAAAAAGTTTCGCCCCTGTGAAGGAAATAAATATTGGTGGAGTAACAAGTGAGATAAAATCTACGGATAGAGAAAGAATAAAAGAGAATTTAATTCACTCAGGTGAATTTGACGAAGAAAATGATTTGTTAACCCTGCTGGAAACACACAGGGACACCGTAGCCTTGCCCGGAGAACGATTAGGGTGTACTAACTTGATTAATCACATGATTAATGTGCACCCAGAAACACCACCAATTTTCGTACCAGCTTATCGCATACCACACTCCCAACGTACACTTGCTAATCAGTATGTCGATGAAATGTTAAAGCTTGGAATTATTGAGCCTTCAGTTTCTCCGTGGAACGCTCCCTTTCTTTGTGCCCAAGAGAAATGGAGAAATGCGTGCGGTAGTAGATTACCGTAAACTAAATAATCACACCATCCCAGACAGATTTCCCATGCCATTGCTAAGTGATGTTCTACAGAATATTGGTCCTGAGAATAATATATTCTCGACCATCGATCTCCTAAACGGATACTATCAGATTCCGGTATCTCAGGAGTCACGAAAATACACTGCCTTTTCAACAAACAGAGGCCATTATCAATATACAAGAATGCCAATGGGACTGAGGACAGCCCCCGGTACGTTCCAGCGTCTTATGAATTACGTATTGTCCGGAATTTTAGGACAAGGAATATTTGTTTATCTTGACGATATTATTATCGCAACGAAGAATATTAAGGATCATCTCAGGAAATTAGACTTACTCTTACAAAAGCTTAGTGATGCTGGATTAAAAATTAAACTTTCTAAATGCAAATTTTGCTTTAAGGAAATAAATTTCTTAGGCCACAAATTAAGCTCTGATGGTATTCACACCACTGATGACAAAATACAGGCAGTGAGAGATTTTCCTGAACCCACTACGACTGACGAAGTTAGACAATTTTTAGGTCTGGCTGGGTACTATAGGTCCTTCGTACCACAGTTCTCTCATATAGCCTTCCCTCTATTCCAACTACTCAAAAAAGATGCTGTATTCCAATGGGAAGAAGAACAAAAAAGGGCATTTAACAATCTAAAATTAAACTAACGAATGCACCTTGTTTAGCATATCCAGATTACACGAAATCATTTCTTATTTGTACAGACGCATCAGTTAAAGGATTAGGGGCTGTACTGATGCAGGAAGATAAAAGAGGAAAGAATCAACCAATTGCATTTGCCAGCAGACAAACAAGAGGTGCGGAGAAAAATTATAGCACTACAGACTTAGAGGCACTTGCAGTGATTTTTGCATTACAAAAGTTTCGAGATTTGGTATATGGTTACGAAATCCACTTATTCACCGACCATAAACCACTGGTGGGTATGTTTAAAGAAAAACTCCTTTCTGGGAGGAGAGCAAGATGGAAATGTACAGTTGAAAACTACAATGTACAAATACATTATATACAAGGTAAAATGAATATAGTAGCGGACGCATTATCTAGGAACCCGAACACAATTCAGGTTGCGGCGTTAGATCTCAAAGGAAATATCCCAAACCACGAGGATATCGCAAAGGCACAAAGACTTGACCCAGTATGGTCAAAAGTAATATACAAGTTAGAAAGTGGAGATGACATACAATTATCCAAACTGCATGTCCCACTTGAACAATTCACAATGGTCAATAATACATTATACAAAATTAACTCTAAACAACCAAAACGCCAAAGAAATACTAACCAGTTGGTAGTACCTAATGACATGATACCCCAAGTATTACGAATGATACACGACAGCCCACATGCAGGACACCCTGGAAAGGATAAGACATTCAACCAAGCCCAGCTATTATATTACTGGCCTTCATTACGAAGAGATATACACAATCATATAGACAGATGCGAATCATGTGCGAAACACAAAGGATACCCAATCACACCTGCACCGATGGGTAATTACCCAGTACCACATCAGCCATGGGACGTTGTCGCTGTTGATTTACTCAAGATGCCATTATCATACAATAATAACCTATACTTATTCGTAGCAACGGATCATTTTTCACGTTATGTCATTTTAGCTCCAATTAAAGATAAGACAGCAGAGACAGTAGCAAAGGCAATAACAGATAATGTAATATGTCGCTTTACTACCCCAAAGGTATTAATAAGTGATAATGGAGGAGAATTTAATTCTGAGATCTTACAAGAAATATGTAAACAATACAACATTAAAAAGGTTAACGTTTTGGCCTATCACCCAGCATCGAATGGGTTGGTAGAGAGACAAAATAAAATGGTATTAGATGTGCTACGACACATTCTCAGTGAAAATTATGCAAGCTGGGATGATTGGATTCCCAGAGTAGAGGCCTCCATTAATGGGTCTATAAATAAATCCATTGGTGACACACCACATTTCATTATATATGGCACAGATAAAAAATTACCATATGAGCTCCTAGAAGGTGACAGCATGCCTATATACAATTACGATGATTACTCTAAACTCCGTTTACGTGAATTCCAGGACATTCACAAAAGAGTGCAAAAACAATTAACGATGTCCAAGGAAGAAATGACGGAGGCATTTAACAAAAAGGCAAAAGATTCACCTATCAGCTTAGGGAGACATTGTTTACGGAGTCATTCATACGAGAGACAATAAATTATCCCCTAAATTTGAGGGCCCATACAGAGTAATTAACATAAAGGCAAACAAAGTTTTAATTAAGTCACTTTCAAGTGGCGAGGAAAAACAAGTTCATATTGACCATTTAAAACGAGTTTCAAGGGAATTATCACATAATTATTCAGCCTCGGATACAACCGCCGAACAGGTGAACGTACCTCAAGAAACCAAGCAAGAACACAACAATACAGGGATTACAAAAAGAAATTACAGGTCATATACCAAACAATCGAACATAGGTGCAACTATTCCAATGAAATCTACAGTACATCATTTACGAGAATTAAATATCGATTTAAACTCCTTTCTATAAATGAAATAACAGCCAACCGTAACGCACATCATCACTATCATCAACCACAGCTTTAGTAGGAAATTAATAGATTTTTTTTCGGTGGAGGTTACGATGAAAGCGGACTTATGCTATGAGATTCTCCTATACATAGTAAGAGTATATATAAGCGCACCTAGACCCCAAGCATATAGTACGACAAGGATGCCTCATAAGCTCCAATTCGGCCACGACTACACCCATCGTTTCAAGGATGTCATGAGTACTGAAATAAGTCTAGATTACTTGTATGACTTACCTACTCTATATAGAAAGACTCTGCGACGCCGATGCGAACTCTGGACTTCAAGATAGGGAATTATGTTTCACAATCACATATCACCAAGGAAGTGGATGAAATGGTGAAGTTAGCGAAATGGAAACTAGAAAACAGGCGAAGTCAACTATATAAATCGCTCGTCATGATCCAAGATTCTCCATCTTCTGGAACAGAGGTGCCGAGCGACAGGAACAACATCACACGTACTCGCCAAAAGCGCGGTTTGTTCGATCTGGGCGGCGCAATTCTTGGGAACATCTTTGGATCATGGCTACGAAGAGGATGGACCTTAAAGAAATAAACACAAAAATTTAATAAGATAGCTCAGGTAAACTAACATACTCAAGATACAATTCTATCACAGGACAGAACTCAGCAATGAAAAACAATTGTGAAAAATCTGAAACAAGCAGAAAACGTAGCTCTCGAGAGTATAGATAAAATAAATAACTTGGAGGGTAACGTTACCTCTTTTCCAGCACTTCTCCATCATCACAGAACATATTGACACGATTCCTACTAAGCAATTAGAGAACACCTAGAGATCATTTCAGGGCACTTATGCGTAAGTGAATTTCGAATGACTGGTGATGGCAAGATCACAATGAGCTTACTCCCAGTTCATGAGAGCTACGCTCAGATAGCGTTAGTCAAGGCATTACATAAACATACAATTGAAGCCATTGTTCCTGCAGTAGGGAATTTATGCAATATTACCCGTACTCTTTGGAAGCAACACTAACACCAACATCAGTGATAGTTCATGTACCATTGCATCACCGGAAGACCTGTTCACAGTATACCAAATACACCCCTTCCCCTATAGAAACAACAACACTTTAGTCATCATCAACATCAACACAGACACCGAACTCATCATGGTCTCCAAGAAGACAGAGAAGAGACACTGTCACTTTCTGCAAGTGAGTCAACTTGATTGAGCTGAAAGTGCCGCACATCCTTACATGCTGTTCATCTTTGTCCTGCGTACATTTTCTACGTGTTTCAGCCTACTGATACGGTTCCCTTGTGAAATGGCTATCATCAGCAATAACAATATTCATCATCATTGCAACTTCACTTTTGCTCCAGATAAACTTGTACACCATCAACAGCATTTGGACACTTCCCAGCAGTTTTTTTATTTCCCTCATAACACATCCGAAGTTTTACATAGTCTGTCCAGATATACCACCATCTCATACATCAGCCTCAGGATTACAAGGACATAGCACCAGACTAACTGTGCGGTATTTACACCATCCATGTCTACTTTTTCCACCATCAATCACTACGCCATCCTCAATCATACACACAAACATTTCCACCCACTGCCTGATATGGACTTAAACATGAGCACAAGTATTAAGCTGACTTCCACCTAAGTTTGAAACTATGCAGCTGATCAATGAAACAATGAAGCCCTGGGAAGATTTGAGTTTGAGTATGTTTCCAACCCATATTATGTGTATAGCCAAGCACCTTCTGTCTTCATAATTATCTCTGCATTGTTGTTGCAGTTATTGCTTTTGCCCATGCACAGAATGCATGAAACAAAAGCTAATTTGGAGTCATTGTTTAGTGGGGAGAGTTAACATCACAGTTAACCACCCTGAATGAAGTGTATATATTTTGTATATAGTATTAATTATATATATAAAAAAAAAAAAAATAAATAATAATAATAATAATAATAACACAAAGAAGAATGACCCATATATGGCAGACTCAGTACCATTATGTCTTTAAATGAAATATTAGTAACTCTTACAATATTCTTAATTTTTAAACTATTTTTATTCTTGCATGTATGCAATTCACTATAATAACCCTGGCACATACTGTATTAGCAGTTAAATAATTTACTTTAATGCATTTATTCCAATATGTATTCAACTTATTTAAAATGTATAATATTACTGAATAATCACTATTTAACTATGCATAATATATGTATACAATATTCATAACAATTATGTTACTTTACAATATTAAAGTGTATTTCACTTAATTAGCTTATAAGTTCATTATAATGTGTATGTAGTATGTATTAATATATTATAACTATTAAATGTCGATGGTAACGCCGCATTTTCGCGCGGCCGAGCAAATATAGGACTACATAATAAATAGATAGATAAATAGATAGATAGAGAGACAGATAGAAGCAGGAGAGTCAAAACGATGAGAAGGGGGTTGTGTTTGCGAGAAGCGAGCAGCGCTAAACGCTTACACGGGGGAAAGCTGACGACAGCGGCCAGTAAGATGATTCAGTTAGCTGTCAGCAGTCCTTCTCGTGAGAAAGTTCTAGCGTTTCGCCACGAGGAAGATACGTGACACACACACCCTACTACATCGAGATGTGAGGAAGAGAGAGAGCTTTAGAAGTGAGACAAGCTTAACCCCATAGAGAGGTCGAGACGGAGGATTAGCTTGAGAACAGAGAGAGAGAGAGAGATAGCGTGAGACAGGGGGAGGTAGCTACCCAGGACTTATACTATTATACCTGTTTAATATTTCCAAGACAAATAAAGATAGTCCCATACTATTCTTTACCTCTCCCGTCACTACATGACATCTGGTGAAAAAACTACTACAAGATATAAAAGCCGCTCGACCACAAGTCTAACATATACTTCTCTACAATTAACTACAAAGTCTTTACGACACCTTATCTCAGTCCTCAGTAGAGCTGGCGGGTGTTGGGCCAGCAGAATTGAGGGTGAAGCAACAGGAGGATGTAACATTAAAGCCCTTGTTTGCTCGAGTAGGGGAAGAAAGAAGTATGGAGTGTGGTAAGGAGGAGTTCCTGATTAAAGACAATGTTTTACATCGCCGATGGACGCCCACTGGCGCCACGGTGGATGGAGGAGTGGGTGAGTTAGTGCAGGTGGTGGTTCCTGTGCAGTATAGGGTGCCGTTAATACAGTTAGCACATGAGTAGGACCTTTAGCGGTCAATTGGGAAACAGAAAGACAGTGCAGCGCTAACAAGATATAATTTTTGGTGGCCAAGTATGCCGGGACAAGTTGCTGCGTAACATCAAGAGCTACTGTCACACGTGTCAGATAGTGGGCAAGCCTAATCAAGTTCTTCCTGTGGCCCCCTTTGATTCCCATCTCCTGCAGTTGAACCTCCGTTTACCCCGGGTAATCATTGATATCGTGGGCCCTTTACCTCCTACTTCTGCTTTTCGGAAACAAGTATTTGTTAACCATAATGGATATTACAACGCGATACCCAAGAGGCTATACCAATCAGGAAGCTATGCAGGCGAAGTCAGTAGTCAAAGCAACTTATCCTACTCGTTCTTTACTCATTTTGGCTCTGCCCAAGGGAGTTGCAGTCAGACCGTGGGAGTGAATTTTTTACATCTAATTTGTTTATGCAGACAATGCTCTACATGGGAGGTTGGGCATCAAACACATTTTGTCCAAGTGCCTACCATCCTGCCAGTCACAAGGTGCCCTGGAGAGGCATCATCAGGACCTTAAAGACCATGCTGCCATGCAGCTTCCTGCTATGATAGTGGGAAAGGATTGGGACCTAGCGGTACCCTTTGTTATGTTTGCAGTGAGAGAGGTACTCAACTGAGTTGCTGCTTAAAGGGGTTTTCACCCAATGAGTTAGTGAAGTTTGGGCACAGAGTTCGTGGTCCCTTGGATGTGGTGTGAGAGGCCTGGAGTAACAACAAATCTGGCAAACCAGGAATCCCTGCTTGACTATGTCTGCAGCACTGCTTGGGAGAGACTGCATTGGCAGCTTTTCTTAGAGCTTCTGGCCCGTGACAATCTAATCGGGGCTCAAGCGAAAATGAAGGCTCATTACGATAAGAAGGTCAGAAGTCGTGAGTTTAAGCAAAGGGGAGATGCAGAAGTTTTTGGCACTGTGCTTTGCCCATGCAAGGAAAACCTCTGGCAGCTAGATTCAGTGGTCTCGCTTTTATATTGTGAAGAAGAGAGTTGTGGGAACTCTGACTATCTAATTGTTACCCCAGATAGGCGGAAGAGTACCTACAGTTGTGCCACATTAATATGTTGGAAGCCATACTACCGCCCCAGTTGATTCTCACTGTGGGATGATCCTCGCGGATGTCTCTCTACCTGGGGATGTGAAGGACAGCGGGGGAAAGGAGGACGTGGGCATCAAGGGAACGTGCTGTGGAGGGAGCTGGTGTTGGTGCCGGTGATGTGAGTAGTGGACCAGGGTTACAGCCACAGTCCCTGGAAGGTGACTTTGGAGTGGACGTTGAGGGAACCAGGAAGATAAGAGCTGACTCCTGTAGTTTTGGCGGTTGGTGGTGAGTTGGAGGAGCGGGAGGAAGTGCTTAGTCGTGGTGAGATGTTACGAGCTGACCTATGGGAGGGGTCAGGGTCTTGATTCGAAAATTTTGATCCAGGGCTCAAAATTTTCCCTAGGGGAAGGAGCAAGTTACATGTTGTCCGCCTTTCCACGTTCCCGTCTAACGGATGCAGCCGTTGCAGCTGGGCTAGGGGGATTATGCAGTATGTATCCGGTGTCATTCGCGGGAGTTTACATTAGCGAGTGTTTACAAGTTCTTTTGTTTCTTTCTGTTCCTGCCACTGGAGGGCAATTTTATTTAATACCATGCTGAGAATGCATTTGATTATTTTGATTGTCTTGTGTGAGCCAAACCAGTATATTTAATGATGTTTTGCTTGCATTAGGAAGTACCAGTTTATTGTAGAGAAGAGAGAGGAGGCACCGAATATAAGTTCTTATTAATTAATTTGATTATGCGTTCGCGCTTTGGCCGTGCACGAGCCTCCTGATCAGAGTCAGTATCTTCCCAGCCAGCTTTAGTATCGGGTGTTTGTACACTCCCTGCTCTCCCCAGTTATTTTTATGCCGAGCTGGCGTTTTCATTTAAGTTTATTTTTATTCTTTTGTTGCTGACTGAGGGAAGCAGTTATTTTATTTTGTTTTTGTAAACCGTGTTGTCTTTGAGGTCAGTTTGGCTCACCGTGGTCTTCTCGCTGCCTTTGTTAACGTTCCCCCAACACACGTACATACACACACACACCCCTAACTCCTACACTGTTTAATCCCCATCTCTTTGCACAAGGCTAGTGAGAACTATCGTGAGCCATTAACTGCGTGCTCCCTTGGACACGGGCTTAAGTAGAAAGTCGTCTACCACCTGGAAGTAAGTGGGAGGTGTTCCTGGTATACTGTCTCAGGCGGTATTACTTCCGGTAGTGACGATAGTAGGCTAGATCTATAGGTAGGCTGTTCCTGTTTTATTATCAGTACAGAGTGGTTGCGTTCTTAAGTAAGTACCTTTCCGTTGCGGCAGTTTTTCTCTAGTTTGCCGGAGTGTCAGTGCCGGGTTCGTGCGTTTATTTTTGGTAAACGTGCAGTGGAGGCCGATCATCTAAGGCTGACTTGTTGTCTTTTTGTAATAGCTCCGGGCTGGCGCTCACCGTGAACATGTGGCGGGACTCTCAAAGATCAGGATATCCTAACAGTGCCTTCTTCTTGCTAGGATATCGTTACACTATGTTCTCTGTGCTTTGAGGTGAAGTTGATGTGTTTGTAGTTTCTCAGTCAGCATTAGTATTTCATTATTGAGTACTGCCATTGATTTGTCGCCATGGAGTCACGCGTGTCTACACCAGATCGCGTGACGTTGCTGAGTCACCTGTGGATATGGAAAATATGGAATGAACAGAGAAGGCACATAGCGCAAAGGTACTCCCCGTGTGAGCCCTGAGTTTGACTATGGTGCTGAGTTGCCTCGTTTCGCTACTCCCACTATTACCATCTATGATGCCGCCGAGCCAGTTTAGGAGCAGTTCCCCCGGTATGTCTGGTGCTTTTCCCTGGAGCTGTTCATTCCACTCCCATATACCCTGGAGTCTTGTCACCGGAGGCTCAGTTGCAGTTGGAGTTAAAAAAGATGGGAGATGCAGCATGCAAAAGAAGAGAGGGAGATGGAGATGCAGCGTGGGCAAGAGAGTGAGATGGAGTTGCAGCGTGAAAAATGCGATTTGAGCTGGAGAAGACTCTGCTTGGAGGTGGATCTGAAGTTAACAGACCAACTTCAGATGACTCCAAAACCTCAGGCCGTGCAGAGGATAGGGAGAGTTGGTTCTCAAGGGAGTCTAAAATTAAGTGCCAGCATTTGATGAGTTGAAGGTGACAGAATGGTTTGTCAGGTTTGAGAAGAAGGCTAGGGAGTTTGAGTGGCTAAGGCAGCGCTGGGTGGGTTGTTGGTATCTAATGTGCTGAAGGGAAAAGCCTTGGAAGTGTATAATAGGTTGAGCCCTGAGGATGTAGATGATTATGATGAATTTAAAACAGCCATCCTGGAAGGCATATGAACTTAGACCAGAGTGGGAAGTTTATCGGTTGTTGTTCCGTGGTGCTCGGAAAAGGCCTGCTGACACCTATATGGCCTACATGCCAGGTATCTGGAGGAGAAGGTTAGACGAGTGGTTGCTGAGTGAGAGCGCCACTTCGTATAACGAGTGTGCGTGAACTGCTTTTTGAGTGGAACACTTTTACCAACATGAGCATGACAAAGAAATTGGTGTTAAAATTAGGGGAGGAAGAGATTCAAGACCGTGAAGGAAGCAGCTACGTGGGCTGGATGACCCGGTGTTTGCCTTGCGGAGTATGGGGGTCAAGTATGCTAATTTTCAGTGATCTCCAGGAGAGAGGGACTGGGTGAGTGGCCCTGCCTGGGATGAAATCTCCCGTAGAATCAGTCCAAGGGAAGTTCAGGAGGAGAAAAGAATTCAGGGAGAAAGAGCTCTCTGTATCCAGTTCGAAGCTAGTTTGTTACTTCTTTGCAAACAGAGTGGGCACATCAAGCCTAACTGCCCTAAGTGGAAGGCTCCCAAAATGCCAAACCAGTGGCACTAATTGTAGGTTCGAGTCAGGTGCAACGAGAGGAGTTGGGAGAGTGGCATAACGGTGAGGGGAGAAGTCTGTGGAAAGCTGGAGTGTAGCTTCTGGCTGTGCTCGCTGCACAGCTCAGGGCTGGAAAAGTTACCCAACATGCTACGCCACCTCCGGATGAACTGCCTCAGAAATCGTCCCTAGACTGGGTGTAAACCTTTTATATGTCACGGCACAGTGAAACCATTCACTGGGATCTGTTATCCAGTTACTGGCTCGTGATACCTGTGCACAACAGTTCTGTGTGCAGAAACGTGACTGAGGGCCTGTAAACTCAGGGAAGTATGTGTTGTGTAGAGGCATGAACTCAGAGATGAATACTATGATTATGTTCATGTGGAAACTCGATTGGCCCCATTGTTCAGGCTGCAGCTCAAGTAGCTGTTGCTGATGCTAATGCCAGTAGAGGGGATTGATTTTCTGCTAGAACGACCTGGCTGGGGAGAAAGTATTTCCATCTCTTCCCCACCAGTTGGTTGTGGCAGAGAAGCTGTTTTGACGCCCCAGAAATTGGTATTGAAGTTGGGATGCAGAAGTGGGAAGTCATGTTCCCGGTCTGTGCAATTACAAGATCTAAGTGGCACAGGTTGCAGCCTCGGGAGGAAGAACTGGTGAAGTCACAGGTCTCTGGGTCGACTGTGATGAGGCAGGGCCACCAATTGGAGGAACCTAGTGGAGCAGAGTGTTGCTGCTGTGGTGGGTGAGGAGAGTGGGAATGCGTGCATGGGCGCCGCCCCACTTCCCACTCAGGACACTAGAGGTGGTGTTGAGTGTGTCTGGTGTGTGGAGACTGAAACCCAGCCCATCGACTGAATTAGGGAGAATTTCAGGGACGCTGGGGTCGACTGGCGGGGATGCAGGACCACCGTCAAACGTGCCTTCTGGAGGAACAGAGTGTCACTGTTGAGGGTAGAGGTGATGATGATGTCAGTGTGGAGTCTGGACATTCCTCCCCCTGTCGAGTGTACTAGAGGCAGACGCTGAGATTGATCGCCCTTCGCAATCCAGTGTCCCGACCAGTCTCCTTATCTCAGTTCCTCAGTAGAGCTGGCGGGTGTTGGGCCAGCAGAATTGAGGGTGAAGCAACAGGGAGGATGTAACATTAAAGCCCTTGTTTGCTCGGAGTAGGGGAAGAAAGAAAGTATGGGAGTGTGGTAAGGAGGAGTTCCTGATTAAAGACAACAGTACCATATCGCCGATGGACGCCCACTGGCTTGGCACGGTGGATGGAGGAGTGGGTGAGTTAGTGCAGGTAGGTGCCTGTGCAGTATAGGGTGCCGTTAATACAGTGTTAGTACATGAGGGACCTTTAGCGGGGTCACTTCTGGGAAACAGAAAGACAGTGCAGCGCTTAAGATATAACTTTTTGGTGGCCAAGTATGCCGGGACAAGTTGCTGCGTACATCAAGAAGAGCTGTCACACGTGTCAGATAGTGGGCAAGCCTAATCAAGTTCTTCCTGTGGGCCCCTTTGATTCCCCATTCCTGCAGTTGAACCTCCGTTTACTAGGGGGAATCATTGATATCGTGGGCCCTTTACCTCCTACTTCTGCTGGAAACAAGTATTTGTTAACCATAATGGATATTACAATGCGATACCCAGAGGCTATACCAATCAGAAGCATGCAGTAAGGGAAGTCAGTAGTCAAGCAACTTATCCTGTTCTTTATCTCATTTTGGCCTGCCCATAGGAGTTGCAGTTCAGACCGTGGAGTGAATTTTTACATCTAATTTTGTTTATGCAGACAATGACAGAGTTGGGCATCAAACACATTTTGTCCAGTGTCTACCATCCGCAGTCACAAGGTGCCCTTGAGAGGCATCATCAGACCTTAAAGTACCATGCTGCTGCAGCTTCTGCTATGATAGTGGAAAGGATTGGGATTCCAATGGTACCATTTGTTATGTTAGCATTGAGAGAGTAAACAACTGAGTCATTAGGGTATTCACCCAATTAGTTAGTGTTTTGTCACAGAGTTCGTGGTCCCTTGGATGTGGTGTGAGAGGCCTGAGTAACAACAAATCTGGCAACCAGGAATCCCTGCTTGACTATGTCTGCAGCACTCGGGGAGAGAGACTGCATTGCGCTTTAGAGCTTGCCCGTGACAATCTAATCGGGGCTCAAGCGAAAATGAAGGCTCATTACGATAAGAAGGTCAGAAGTCGTGAGTTTAAGCTAAAGGAGATGAAGCTTTGGCACTGCTGCCCATGCAAGGAAAACCTCTGGCAGTGCTAGGATTCAGTGGTCCTTATATTGTGAAGAAGAGAGTTGGGGAACTTGACTATCTAATTGTTACCCCAGATAGGCGGAAGAGTACTCAGTTGTGCCACATTAATATGTTGAAGCCATACTACCGCCCAGTTGATTCTCACTGTGGGATGACTGCTGATGTCTCTCACCTGGGATGTGAAGGACGGGGAAAGGAGGACGTGGCATCAAGGGAACGTGCTGTGGAGGGAGCTGTTGGTGCCGGTGATGTGAGTAGTGGACCAGGGTTACAGCCACAGTCCCTGGAAGGTGACTTTGGAGTGGACGTTGAGGGAACCAGGGATAAGAGCGCTCCTGTAGTTTTGGCGGTTGGTGGTGAGTTGGAGGAGCGGGAGGAAGTGCTTAGTCGTGGTGAGATGTTACGAGCTGACCTATGGGAGGGGTCAGGGTCTTGATTCGAAAATTTTGATCCAGGGCTCAAAATTTTCCCTTGGGGAAGGGCGTGTTACGTTGTCCGCCTTTCCGTTCCCACGGATGCAGCCGTTGCAGCTGGGCTAGGGGGATTATGCAGTATGTATCCGTGTCATTCGCGGAGTTTACATTAGCGAGTGTTACAAGTTCTTTTGTTTCTTTCGTTCCTGCCACTGAGGGCAATTTTATTTAATACCATGCTGAGAATGCATTTGATTATTTTGATTGTCTTGTGTGAGCTACCAGTATATTTAATGATGTTTTGCTTGCATTAGAAGTACCAGTTTATTGTAGAGAGAGAGAGGGCACGGAATATAAGTTCTTATTAATTAATTTG
>NW_027644600.1:0-4995 GCF_032717465.1 Coenobita brevimanus
ATCAATGCCCACTGTGACTCTTGCCTCTCCTGCCACCACCACAAAGGATCAACCGGCTTACCTGCACCGCTCTTACAATACCCAATCCCGTCACGACCATGGGAAACTGTCTCAATCGATCTCTTAAAACTACCTCTCACGGAATCCGGCACTGAGTACTTGTTCATAGCGGTCGACCACTTCTCCTGCTACTGTGTCCTTGTACCCCTCTCCGACAAGACCGCGAAGAGCGTTGCACGTGCCTTTGTAGATCAAGTAATTTGCCCGTTCAGTACCCCCTCATACCATTCTTACTGACAACGGTACAGAGTTCAACAATAGCCTTCTAGATGAGATCTGTCGCCACTTTCATATCAGTAAGTGCAATGTCGTGCCTAACCATCCGGCTTCCAATGGCCTTGTAGAACGCCACAACCGAAAAATCTTAGAGTGCCTTAGACATCTAGGCTCCCATAGTTCGTCCTGGGATGACTGGGTTCCCCAAGTGGCATCCTCAATCAATAGCTCCATCAGTGCATCCATTGCCGAATCTCCCTTCTTCGTCCTCTTTGGTTTTGACAAGGACCTCCTCAAAGCCAGAACCCATCTACAACATGGATGATTATGTTAAACTAAAATTGGCCAACTTCCAGACAATTCACCAGTATGTCCAGTCCACTTTGGCTTTCTCTCAGGAGGACATGCTGCAACGCCAACATAAGTCCGCCTCTCCTATCACTATCAATGTAGGCGATCTTGTCTTTGCTCATTCCCATACGCGTTCCTCTAAGTTGGATGACAAATTTACAGGGCCCCACCGCGTCCTCACTCAACAAGGCAACAAATTTCACCTCCAGGACCTGTCCATTAAGGACACCAGATGGGTCCATGTCGATGACTTAAAGCGAGCACCCCGTGGCCTCGTGTTGGAAGAGTCACTTACACAACCTCCTGACCCTCCTTCCCCTCCACACATCCCTCAGTCTACTCCATCTCCACCTATCCCTCAGTCTCCTTCATCTTTACCTACACCTACTCATTCATCAACCAATCAATATCGGTCCAAACTGCGCTCTGCCCATCAACCTTTTCAAGACCTCTCCCATTAACTCTACCCTGATTTTCTAGGTACGATGTTAGCGGTCTACCTGCTGGCAGTGCTGACCCTCCTGGGGTCTGGGTCGGGTCAGGACGATGGTGGAGTATGTCCCGGGGCCTTGGTTGGCTCAGGAGGCGAAGTAATGCTTATCGACAAAGTAGTCTCCCGGCGCTACGATCTTGCGCCCCTGGCCAATGTAGCCATTGCCCTACGTGCCTACGCACACCAGCTGCACGGAATCAAGACCCATCTCACGGCCATCATGGAGACATACAACCCAAATCAGTATCTCTATAACCTTTTCCTACCACTCTCCTGGCAATTGCAATACATAAGTAACAGATTCACTGAGCACAATGACACATTTTCCATTCAGACACCCGTTGGTCGTTCTCGTGTGAAACGAGGTCTCTTTGACTTCGGAGGTGAGATTCTGAGTGGCTTGTTTGGCGTTGCTACAGCCCGTGACATTTCTGGCTTCAAATCTAATCTCGCTCATTTAGCTTCAGCTCTAGAATCCCAACGCCGAGTCATCAAAATCCAACACACTATGTTACAGAAGATTACGGCCCACCTAAATGAAGTCACGTCCACTCTAAACAACTTCACCGATATCTTGCAACGACACCTTTCAGATCTCAACGTTATCTCTCAGTTCTTCTACCTCAAACTCAACATGGATAATCTTCAACTGGCCATTGATTCTCTCCTGTCTCAAGTCTCTACCTTGGTTCGTATCCTGGTCGATGATATAAATGGGCGTGTCACTGCCAACTTAGTACCTGTTTCAGCTCTCCGTTCTGTCCTGGAATGGGCTCACTCCACCTTCGGTCTATCCCCAGCCCTCCCCTACTCCTCCCTCGAATGTTATTATCCTGTTCTCGAAGCCACTCTTCTCACCAAATACGTCGTCGTCCATATTCCTCTCCGTTCTGCCATAACCTTTAACCTTTTCCACATCATTCCCTTCCCTTTCCGCCTCAACAACTCCTTGTTACAGGTATTTGTTCCTTCAGAATATTTCCTCCTCTCCCATGTCATCTTTCAGTTGCCTTCCTTTCTTCCACAGACGTCCAGAAATGTTCCTCCCTTACTCCGACCTCTCGTCTCTGTGCTGCCCACCTTTTTGCTATCTTCCCTAGCAGCGCTACACCCTGTGAGTCTGCTTTAGTTCACAACCATTCCATCTACTCAGCCTGTTCCTTTGTACCAGCTCCTGAACTCCCGGTCCACCATGCTCACCTCAACCATGTCCAGTACTTCTTCTTTGCTGTTCCCATCTCTGTCACAATCATGTGTCCTGGTTTTTCGGTTCGATCCGTCCCAGCTAGTGGTCTCTACAAAGCACCAGATTATTGTACCGTCAAATCTGAGTCCGTCATCACTTACGCCACTCGCTATCACCAAGCTGTCCGTAAACACTCCTATGACATCTTTCAACCAATCGCCATGCCTTCAACCCTACCATCTGCCAACATTACCATCACCTCCCCTAAGTTGCGCATGCTATAGTATGACTCGCCTAAGTTTGCGGCTGTAGTGTGGTCCGCACCTGTGTATAGTGTTGCCACGTTTTCTATACTGTTATCTCTCTCTCTCTCTCTCTCTCCTGGCGGGAGATGTGAGCCACCCTGAGTACTTTTGATTCTTTTATAAGTTGTTTATAATTGTGCTTTCATTTGATAATTTGGTTTTGTTATATTTAGTGATATTTATCATTTTTTGTATACGGCAGCAGATAACCCGTTACTGCAGTACCATGATTGATTTTCATTCATTCATTCTCTTTCTCTGGGTGTGGAAGTGTTGCTGCTCGCAAGTGAATAATGTTTTTTTTTTTTTTACTTCGGTATTGGCATATGCTTACTATTTTGTCCTACATATTAGCTTATGATTATAAATGTGATTATTCCTCGCCCTTAAAATTACGGTAAAAGCCAGTAAATGTGAGCATTTTTCCCTAGCAACACCTGTACAAGCTATGCTTGGGTCTATGGAGGTACGTACTGTACCTTAGGCCAGACTGGGTGTGTCAGTGTTGCCACTCACAAGAATTATATGAATTATTTCTTTTACTTTGGATATTGGCATATTTCTTCTTTTTTCAGGCTCATTCTCTTATATCCATAACTGTAATATTATTACCCACCCTAAAACTACGCTAAAAAAAACATTAAAAGTGACTACAATTTCTTTTAGCAACACTGTACAATATGTATGCCATGTTTCTGTGTTACTGTATAAATATTTTATGCATAATAAGGTTACTGTTGATTCATCCATCAAAATACACAAGTGTACGTTTTATTCATCTAAATTTATCGTATTTGTGTTGCCTTGTACATAAATAGCTTCCGTTTCACATCGCAAGTTGGGGAAACGTGGCACCATTGTACACAGGTGCGGGCCACACCACAGCCGCAAACTTAGGCGAGTCCTACTTATAACATTCCTAAATGACAGTGACTTCATTATGGATCAATTTTCTCTGGCCTTCAGCTGTTCATGGGTTCATCCAACAGTTGTGTTTCCCCCTGTGGTTATCGCTTTCATAGGTTTTCTACTCACCATATGTGCAGTGCATTGTTGTGTTAGGAAAATGGAACGCCGACTCCAAGAAATCAGAGTCGCTACAGGCATATTACGCCCTACACACGACGTAGAAACTTCCCGTACTTAGTGCCCTCACATTCAGTGACTACCAATGCCATCTGACAATTAACCAAACTGTGAACGGAACTCTTCTTACTAGAACATGATGGTATTTCTTTAATGCATTATTGTGTGACAGTGTATCCTACAGAAACTTACAAAAAAAAAAAATGAACGAAGAACAACAAAAAAACTCTCATATCTACTCCTTGTTTATCATGTATCAAGCTATTATTATATAATCCCCATTATATCTATGTATAACTTCGACCCTTACTGGACACATACCTATTACTCCTTGTATATCTTATATGTATATGTCCTTCTAATTCCCTCCCCTACACATGGCCATGTCTCCCCTACTGCACCTGTATCATACTTATCCCTTGTACAACCCTCCTCGACCCTGCCTTAGTAATATAATCAAACACCATATAACTCCACCATCTCAGCTACCCAGGGGAGTAGTGTACCCCTCCCTACAATATGTCTACCCCCGATGTATATATGCCCCCCCTCCCAATGCAAACATGCCCCCACTAAACTTGCTGACCTAGCACGCTTTCCCAGAGCCCAAGCCTGGGAAGACGGCGCTACTGCGTCAGTTCAGAGCAGACACTCAAGAAGGGCAGATTATTTTGTTGTGAGCTCGTAATAAACTCCTTATCTAGCTGTTTGTACACGGAGTTTCTATCACCAAAGTATTGCATTATTATTAGTTGTTATTGCTGTTGTTATAGTTGTTGTTGTTGTTTTTAATGCCCCAAGTTCATCTAAAATGGGAACTCAGTAGACTGCAGGCTGCAGCTGCCACATTTCTGCTGTCCTCCATCCTCCTTTTGGGGTGATAGGGAAGTACCTAAAGGACGTTTGTATAACCAGGCATTTGAGCCACCCGGTGATATCAGTGCCACCACACGAAGGCGTCCCTCTCCAACACCTGAGGAATGCTGGGAGAGGGAATACAGGCTGATCCATAGATGGCACAACACCTTGCCATTCAGCTGTCTTCTCGTGTGTTGCGGCGGCGGCTCCGTAAGCCTTATTATTGCTCTGCCTCAAAAAAACTGCTGATCAACCATGAAACCAATAGAAATGAGGAGAGAGAGAGAGAGAGAGAGAGAGAGAGAGAGAGAGAGAGAGAGAGAGATAGTACTGTTATATTTGTTGTTGTAGTTGCTATTATTGTTGTGACTCGTATTGCTTGTTGCCATTGTTGCAGATATTCTAGATGGTATTACTACTCGTTATTGAGGGATTAACGG